>NC_051186.1:125232692-125443363 GCF_013339695.2 Rhipicephalus sanguineus | reverse complement strand
CTGTTTTCAGAATGGTAGATCTCTGTAAGCCGAACAACATATTGGCTTTGTTTTAGCTGCTTAACATGATAGCTCTTTATACATTTCGCTGATAGCGGTCCTTGCTAGTAGCTTTTGTAATGGATGGGAGTCGCTGCTCTGCTTGCTGACAAGCGAGCGGGTTATCAACTAACCATTGAACTTCAGTAAGAAACCTCCGCACGATGGTGCAAATAACACTTTGAAGTTTTCCTTGCAGGTAAACATATCCGGTTTTCGCAATAAGGGATCACCGGACAGGTTTACGTCACCAAGAACAAGAGCAGTCGAGAAAACCCTTTCAGACGTATCGTATAGTTGCGCAAAGCGCTGCAGGACACCGCCGATTACCTGATGATTAGCAACAGTAAAAGAATTTAGGGAAGCCTAAGCAACGAAAACAATATATCTAAGTATAAAGTAGACAAGCGGTTCCGTATCAAACACAGCGAATAAGTATAGAAACACGATACAGGAAGCAACCCCAAGAGCTAATAATAACTGTTGCGTTTTACGTCGAAAAACCACAATATGATTATGAAAGACGTTGTATGGAGGGCTTCGGAGACTTTGACCACCTGGGGTTCTAAAACCTACACATAAGCACACGGGCCTCTACCATTTTCCCTTCATCGAAATCCGGCTACCGGAACTTCGGGCCAGCTCTCAAGTGCCATAAACACTGGACCACCGCGGAGGGTAACCCCTAATAGCTACGATAATTAAATCAGTGCCCATGGAAATGGCGTACGTAAAACGACTCTTTGGGACGCTAAAGAAAAAAACGGAGCATTTTTATAACACTGTTTCTCCAATACCTTTGCGAAAAGTCAATTTTGCTATTTACGTAGCAGTAAGCAGAATTATCGTTACTGTATACTCCAGGCGCGCCCAGATTATTATATATTGTTCTCAACATCACCTTTACATAACAGTAAATTCAAGTGGAATATAAGTATTTAAAACTTATATACCACTTGAAGAAGAACAGTAGCAGTAATGACGCAGACAGTTAAAACTATAGGAATGAAGCAGAGAGCTTACCTTGGCAGCACGTTAAAGGCATATTGCAGTAAGCAGACCGGCAGAAAAAAAAACAATATAGAGACATAGGTAATGTACGGGATGGAAAAGAAGGACAGCTAAGAAAGAACTTCTGCTAACAATCAACTTACAATTTCAAAACTATCTGAATAAAAGAAAAAGAGACGTACGCCAAGATAGAGTCCGTTAGTTGAATGCTTGTTCTGTTAAATCCAGCATCGGTACCGTTGGTGCTATAACTGTCAGAATCTTATTTGCATATAAGTCAATCTCATTGCATGTAACGCAAACTTACATCCTCGAGATCCTTGAAATCGTCAATTGTGTGAAAGCCACGAGAGGCAAAGCAACCCGCCATTCTTGCATTCCTCAGACTTCGTAACGAAGCACCACACAAGCGGAACTTCGATAATGACTCTTCAGCGTCATCAGCATGTGTTCGAAAGGCGCCGCACGCATTCTGGTACTCGGCACAGGAGAGTGGCTAAGTGCCAAGTGTAATGGCACTGACAAAACATAAAAAAATAAAATAAACCATTAAACAAAAATTCCGCTGGGCGCAGATGATCGCGCCCTGTCTGTCGAGACGATGCGAGCGCCATCTAATAACTCTGCTCAACCAATATATAGGGACGCTCAGAGCTTATCGCCTATCCTCGCTGGAAAACTCTTGCGTAAAGATAAAATAATGTAGCTGCCTTAGTTTAATTCTGGTGACTTAGTGGCAGCAGTATCAGCTTGAGAAGTGGAGCTCGGCCAACGTTTATTGCTTCGCACGGTGGCGGTGCGACACAGTATCTTGTATCTTAAGATACACGATACATTCTTCAATGTATCGGAAATACAGATACAGATACTTGTTTCCGCGAGACGTATCGCGATACATATACAAGATACACAAAGAGTATCTAAGATAGTATCGAAGATACATGTAGCTTCGATACTGCCCAGCACTGGTCAAGACTCTCTGACGAATTTCTTAAGCTTACCTACTCGTTCAACTTGGTTCAAACTGTTAATAATAATATTATTATTATGTGGGCTTTAACGTCTCCAAACCAAAATATGATTATGAGAGACGCCGTAGTGGAGGGCTCTGGAAATTTCGACCACCTGGGATTCTTTAACGTGCACCTAACTCTAAGTACACGGGCCTCAAACATTTTTGCCTCCATCGAAAATGCAGCCGCCGCGGCCGGGATTCAATCCCGCGACCTTCGGGTCAGCAGTCGAGCGCCATAACCACTAGAACATCGTGGCGGGGCTGGTTCAAACTGTTCACCTACCCTATTGTTGTCCAGGCCCTCAGACTCCCGATTGAGCTAAGTGAACGCAAGGTTATCACATTCCTTCTATCTATACTCATATATTTTTTATTGCGATAGCAGTTATATGAACAGCCTGGGCTGACTTTTGCAGTCCCCGTCGCCGCCGCCGTCATGCACCATATATATATATATATATATATATATATATATATATATATTATATATATATTATATATATATATATATATATATATATATATATATATATATATATATATATATATATATATATATATATATATATATAGATATATATATATATACAATAGCCACAAAGAAATACTTCAGAAAAACTTGCCGACGCGCGGAATCGAACGGGCGACCTCTCGCTTTACAGCGCGCGTCGTTAAACGGTTAGGCCACAACGGCACCATCGTTCAGCCTGCTAACGGCAAGGTATTTATATACGCCATTTACTTCAGCATGCTTTCTTAATCACCACATAGATGGAGCAATGTGCGCGCGTGGCGCGCTTTAAAGATCGTCGCCCCGCTCTTGGGAACGCCGTTGCTCTTCGACCTACAGGGCGTGCTCGCCTTCGTGTTCTTATCTTGAGGAAAGAAGGGGCGGCCGGGGGGGTGGAGCGGGGGGTTGTATGTCTTGTGCTTTCCCCTCGATGTCCGCGCTGAAGTCACAGAGCGTACGAAGGTCACTGCGTTCGCTGCAGCGGCTGCGTTTGCGAAAGGAGCACGCTGTTCAAACAGAAATAAGTAGGTGTGACAGTTAGTTCGCGCTCGTCCTGTGTGTACCTGTTCGTTCGTTTCGTGCGTCCTGCTTTATGTTTGAGCAGTGCGCTTCAAGTGTCCAGCTGTGAGGCGTGATAGTTCGCGCTCATCCTGTGTGCGTTCGTTTCGTGCGTCCTTTGGGCTCGAGCGCCGCGCTGGCCATTTTGAGCTTCTTTCCGTTCTTCGCGTTACATTCCAATTTATTTCTATCGCATTCATTGCTTCGCCGTTGTGGTGAAACTGTGACTTTTTTTGTTTAACCTTCCGGTATTCATTTGCGTTCGCGTCCTGCAACCAACCGCGTGTAATAGTTCTTACACTTTCATAAGTTTCTTTATCTTATTGTTCAACGCTATGTAATGTATATCTGCTTCAATGTTACTCTTTAAGCACTGCATTTGTGTCATCACATGTCCTTATGATATTTTTTTGCTGCCCCCCTTATGTATTGCCTTGTTTAAGGCCTTTAAGGGTTTAATAAATGATAATGATGACGAAGAATGTCATTTCGGTAAAGATGGCGTTTGACTGGATTCTGACAAGGTGACTGGTGTGACACGCTTCACTTGCCGCTTTATCCGCGACTTCGCTCCGTCGCATCACCGCTGCACAAGTTGCTGACAACGGGCACAGGTTTTACTCGGATGAATGACTGCCAAATTGTTTTTGACACCTTGAAGGTGGCGCTGACACCTGACCCCGCCCTCTGTCATTTCTATGAGCGTGCCCCTACTTGCCTGCACACCGACGCTAGCTGCCATGGCATCAGTTCCGCCCTCCAAGCTCGCATGATAGAAATGGTCGACAGAGAGTCGTCGTCTACGCCAGGCACGCCCTCACGAATGCTGAAGAAAACTACCCTATCACAGAACAGGAACGCCCGGCTGTAATTTGGCCCGTACAAGAACTCCGCCCAAATCATTACAGATCCCATTTTACCTAAATACAAACCACGACGCATTATGTTGGCTGTCATCACTAAAGAAATTGTTGGGACGCCTCAGCCTTTGGGTGCTTCGACTGGAAGAGTACGTATTTGACGTTCTTTCCAAATCTAAAAAAACCAAGATGCCAATTCCCTCTCTCGTTGCCCTCTTTCAGTAAAATTTTCTTCTCCGAGCAAGCCGCTTCGTTGCTCGTCTCATCATGACGAGGCTACGCGCCCGCTTACATCATCATAACTAGCAGTTGCTGGCACGCTGTCTTCCAATTGCTACACTCAGCTGGTCTCCTGTCAACAGCATGATCAATACTGCCATCTCGTAGTTCAATGCTTTTACGGAAAGCCTCCGCAACTTAATGCAAGGTCCACCGACAACTCAGGCAATCCAAGCTTCAAAATAACGTGCTCCACCGACACATTTACAATGATGACGGACATTTGGGTTCCCGTTCTTCCACGTTCGCTTCGTAGGCATGTCGACGACGGCCTATCTGCTGGTCACTGGGGATTCCGGCAGACATGCAGCCGCATTAGGAGCCGTTTCTTCTGGCCTGGCCTCTCTAGTCCTGTTGCAAAGTACGTCTCTTCTTGCGCATTACATCAATGGCGCAAGCGGCCGACTCGACCTCCTGCTGACTTGATACAATCCATCCCATGTCCCGAAGAACCTTTTACCATTGTTGGAATGGACCTAGTCGGACCTCTTCCCATAACGTCCGCAGGATATCGATGGATCGTCATAGCGATTGACCTCCTCACGCGGTACACAGAGACCACTCCTCTACGCTCTCGTTCTGCATCTGTCGTGGCAACCTTCTTGGACGCTACGTAATTATTGAACAAACATCCCCCATAAACAATCACGTCGCCCCCGTTGAACTTTCTCGGGCCTGTCGCTGTCGTGGTTCAAAAATAGTCCACGTTTTGCACCTGAAACGGTTCCTTCGACGTCTTTCCCCAGTCTAAGGTACGGCAAGGCTGGCCGCTTCGATACGCGGGGGCATTAGTGTGAGCATTATATATACGTTTCACCTTCTCACCTGTAAATACTAATGACTCAATGACTCCCGGTTGGGCCTGAGTAGCGGGGCTCAGGGACCAGAGAACATAGAGAAGAGGCTTAAGCGGTCTCTCTCGCTCTCTCTCTCTTTATATATATATATATATATATATATATATATATATATATATATATAATATATATATATATATATATATATATATATATATATATATATATGATGGTATTTGTGGTAATTAGGATACAGATGTGCTCCGGCAGGGACCGAACATGCGACCTTCGAATAACGCGCCCGATGCTCTACCACTGAGCTAAGGCGGCGGTCATCATCCCGTCCACTTTATGGGGTGTATATGTGCCCTTATACCTGGGAGTGTTAGTCAGCGCCTATCGCAGCCATGGCGGCGAGTGTGGAACACTTTTTTCTCCCTGTTGGCGTCACTTGGGAAGTTATCTTTTCGCGAGCTCGAAGCTGACCAGTAATCCCTCGCATACTACCTGAAGGCATCAAGTCTGCCAGAACGAGACCGACCTACCGGCGGCATGTTATCTTATCGTCCACTTTACTTTCTTCACATTTACATCCTTATTCCTACAAATAACATCCCCTATACTTTCCCTGTCATTACTGTCTAATGTTTTGTTTAACAGACAAAAACGATCCCTTAAGACTCATCTTCCTTCCCATACATATATATATATATATATCTATACATACATATATGTGTCTGTGTGCGTGTGTGTGTGTTTATATATGTAGTTGCACTGTCTGAAGTCAGTGGTTCTGTGCTCTTCACGAGGCGCACCAGCAGAAGCAGGCATGAAGCAGAATCAGGTGTAATTGCGATAGCAATTATATGGGCACTCTCGGCGGGTTTATATATATATATATATATATATATATATATATATATATATATATATATATATATATATATATATATATATATATATATATATATATATATATATATATATTACCCACAAACAAAAACAATTCAGACAATGTATTTTCCGTGGCACGCAACCGGGAATTTGTCCATGCCTCCCCTTCGCGCAGCGCGCCGCGTTAAACGACTTTGCCACGGAGCATACGTCCTTCAGCATACTAACGGCGAGTTATTTATATAGACCAGTTAGTGCTGGCTGTACGCAGTGCTCGGAGGCGCTTCAGCATGTTCTCTTTAACATCTGCAAGATCGCGCGAAGGGCGTGCTTTGAAGGTTGTCGCCCCTCCCGTTTTTCGCCGTAATTGCCACGCGCGCGCGCCTCCTTCCTGTACCGCCTCTACTTTGCCCTACAGGGCGGGATCGCCCTTGCTCGCGCACTTATCTCGATAGGGACGGGGCAGTGGCGGGGGCGGTTTGTGCGCAGTCTTGTGCTTTCACGGCAAAGTTTGCGTTGAAGTAACACAACGCACGACGGTCACTTCGCTCGCTGTAGCTGCCACGTTCGCGAAAGGAGTGATCTGCTCTGCTAGCTAGACGAGCCATTAGTAGGGGCTAGTTGGTTGTGCATAGTCGACACTTGCAGCGCGCGCGTTGCTCAAACACAAAGAAATAAGAACTGAGACAGTTACTAGCTCGCGTTGATACTGTGTACAGCTCTGCGTTCTTTTCGTGCGTCCTTCGTGTTTGAGCAGCGCATTGCAAGCGTCGAGTTGTGACATCTCTTAGGTGGCACTAGTCCTGTGTATGTTATTTTAGTGCGTCATTTGTGCTTGAGCAGCGCGCTGCAAGTTTCGAGCTGCTTGCCGTTCTTGTGACATTCTACATTGTTGCTATCGCATCCATTGCTTCGCACTTGCGGCAGAACTGTGACTATTTTGTTGATTTTTCTTTTTTTCCGTCTCGCTCACAAATATCTTCGTGGGCGAAAGGGGTGCATACGAAGCAAGTTTGGCGGTATTTGAACAGAAACCTTGACGAACGTACGAGCCCTCATGAAAGTGTTGGCAAATAAATATTTCTTCCTTCGCTGAAGACAACGCCTACGTTGTGCCATAGCCCATTTATTGGGAGCAGGACTGTTGCATATATCGTTGCTTTCATGTGGAGAGGTAAGCAGTAAACAACTGACAGTCACTGTGAAATATTCACAATGAAATGACAAATCCTATTTAATAGTCAATGCTACTGAAATCCGCATGCACCTAGCTAGCCTAAGCATTATATCGAGTATTGCTTATCATTGCAAAGCATTTTGTATGTCCACCTAAAGAAAAGAAGTTTCCTTTCGTGTAGCAATTTACAGATATGTGAACTCTTTCATTAGGTTGGAAATGCCTCAACGTACTGTTTTTATTGCGAACGTTCACTATGACAGGTGTATAAAAAGTAGAGGACGCTTGAGCTTCGCTTTCAAGTGTAGAACGCAATAGCATAATCGGGCCACGTGCGCATAGCCTTCTCAATCGCTAGCCTATCTTCAGTTTCTGGAGAATAGCTCAACCGCGCCGCAAGGAAACGAACGTCTGTGCACGTAACACTGGCCGTTTCAAACTGTTCTAGAATGCCTGCTGCAAGTACAGTTGCGAAGTGACCACTACGCCACAATTGCTCTTTTTACGAATCAGGAAAGGGCCCACTACGCGCCCGTAAGCCAACATGATAACCCACGTAGCTGCTCACTTTGTTGATCTTTTTGCTGCTGAGGATGACGATGGAATATGCCCGAGCGCTTTTTAATGGGTGGGCCTTTAGAACACCCATTCACTGCGCAATTCACATGTTTTAACGCTTGGCGCGATTCTACGCTTCTGCCACGCCATATCGCATACGTTAAGGAGACTCCTTCCGCGACAGACATTAGTATAGCGTTTTTTTTTTTCTGCGGAAGTTTCAAGCAGTGGCGCGGCTTCGTGGATGAACACCTGCTTGCCACGCAGGTGGCCTGGGTATGATTCTCACTAAAGCAGAAATTTTGTTATTGAATTTTATTTGCATCATTGTCGATTTTTCGGTCATGACATGAGCATTTTTCGCTCACCACCAGCGACGCCTACGCCTAGACCGCAATGTTTGCGAAATGAGCGCTGTAACGCTGTCGCGTTAAAATGGAAACGCTAGTCAGTTTATGTACTGTAGTTATCCTTTAAGGGCTCTATTATATGCAATTTTGAGATCACTGGTCCATAAATAACAGAAAACAATGACGTCTGAATTGATTTTCTACATTTTGGTCTAATTATAGAACACTAACAGACACGCGCACTGCATTTCGAACAACTGGTGTTTCGGCATGACTATCACAACGCCAACGCCGGCTGTAAATACTAGCTTCGTATGAAAATTAAAAGAACCTGAGGCCTCACGCTCCCCGTGTTTACTACCCTACGCATCCATGCTGCAGAAATGAACACATGCTACCTACGTGAATGCGCTGTATCCACGGCGCCACAAAAAAGAATAACATAGGTGACCCCTCTGTCATAGGAATCGGTGTCACACGAAAGTGAAACGTGTCTTCACAGAAGTTGTGCTTATTGTGTAGCGATATATGAGAGGTTGTACAATGTGTATTCGTGTTTTGCAGCTATAGCACTGTATGACGTGGATGCCCCCATGTTCACGCCTAGTGGCATGTCTCGATCGCGACGACTAACGCCCATGATCATGATTAAACCGTTCTGGTAGCTGAAGTGAACATATATTTGGACACAGCGAATCGTGAATCCCGCGTAAGGATGACATCAGCAAGCTCATAATCAACACTGGTGCCCGATATCCACTTCTTGAAAACGTCGTCAATTGAGAAGAGAAACGGCACGGTGTGCGCTTTCTAGTAGTGGGTAACCGACGCCTGTGCTTATGCATACACTACCACACTGCGCTTCAGCAACACGGGTGGCAGGGATTCGTAGCTTCAGCCGGAAACGCGCGCATCCCGCTGGCCTCTGTCTCGCTGCACCAAGGCACGACATTCGCCCGTCGAAATGATGTGCTTTCCAGAATGATGTAATGCAGCAGTTTTCTTAGTCGGTGCTCTCGCAATCGAAGCAGTCGCAGGCGGAGAAATCCCGTTGGTGCATGTGGAAGCTACACTGCTCAGGTGAGCCGGCGCACGCTAACACGAAGCGAAAGGCAACGAACGTAACTGCGTCTATGGGTGCCTCGGCGACACCAGCGCGGCTAGTGTCCCTCGCTAGTATCGAGGACGCTTTAACCATGGCCACCGATATCGCGCGCAATCTCGGAAAAAGCGCTAGTAAGTGTCGATCGTGACGAATTACTCCTTTTCACCTCTGACAGACGCCGGCACCGCCCCGCTTCGCCCCGCCTACTAACACCGCCAACAGAGAGCACCGTGCGAGATAGAATGTGTGAAAGATATAAGGCGCGTTCGTGAAGTGTCCTGCACCTCCCAAGGTATCTTAGTCGGTTGATCGTCGGGTGCTTAGCGTCGCGGCCGCAAGGTTGTGGGTTCGATTCTAAGCGGCGATTTTTTTCTTGTTTTTTGCTTTCTCACCCGCCCCATCCTACTGAAAATCCTTTGTTGGTGGATGCTGGAATTGTTGGTGGATATGGTGGAAACAATAGTGGATGTGGTGGCAAGAATGGTGGATGTGGTAGCAGCTGTGTTGGTCATAATGGCTGATGATGGTGAGAGTGGAAAAATGGTGGGAGGTGGTGGTGGTCGTGGTGGTGGTGGTGGCGAGCTTCTTTTGGTGTTAAGTGGAAAATGCTGGCTGATGGTGGCGATGCAAGACATGTTGTGGTGGATGGGCTGGGATGGAAGCATGGCTAATGATGGTGGCATGATGGAAGTGCGCGTGACATTGTGTGAAATCACTGTCATTTCTAATGTTTTCCTGATGAATGTACAGAATAATATGTTTGCAGTTCAGTGAAGTTAACCCCGATCATTACACTTTCTAGCACGCTTTTTTTGTATTCGTATGGCGTTGATAATCGCCTCAAGTTTTGTGGAGCACAGCAGCCGTGAATGTTTGACATCCGTGATGTGTTGCTGTACTGTGACGTTTACAAGTCTAAATGTGTCAATGTGAACAGCGACAGTAATTGTGTTACATCGCCGGGCAGTTGTCGAGAATTAAATGAGCTCTGGCTGCGCAATCGGCCCATCGAGCGGGTAGACTAAAAAACAGCCGCCGCTTGATACCGCCACGCTAGAAACGCAACTCTAATTCTTGCACACTCACGTGCCTCAGCGGCACTTTAATGTAACAGCGAAAATTCATGCCAAGCTAAAATGCACAACCGTTCACCTTCGGCCTGCGTCGAGATAAGCCCCATGAAGTATGACTTATACCATCACATTCTACCACCATGATTTCTACCAAAGGCTAGGCGTAGCGTACCGACTGAGTCCGTCTACGTGTCATCGGCATTTCTGCGTTTCAGAATACACGATTCCGATGAGTACGAATGACTTTACTTCACAGGTGTGGTATCGGCTAACCTAAATGAAGCATTTTTATTGCGTAACGTTTCCGCACAAGAAGCAATAAGCATTGGTGCGAGGCGCTTCCAGCAAACAAGTCCGGTCACCAACCGCCGCCGATCGCACTCGCCGACACTACTCTGACTCGTATACGAGAACATAGACTTTACCATTCGTATGCCTTACTGAATCAATGTGATGGCTTATTTTTGCACCCACCGCACTCGTTTTCGGTCCAGCTGTTATGTAGTTGTAGCTAATCATACAGCGTCAGATCAGTGATCTGGCACGGTCGCGCTGTGTGTTGAGTGGAAAGACATCACAATACTCAGTGAATTATACGCGCGTATTTGTCGAATGAGATTAGTGTCGACATAAAGCCTCTGCATATGTCGCCATTTGGAAAGAGCGAGAAACGGCTAATAAACTTGGCAGTGACAGCCAGTAAACTACACTTGCTCTCGGTCCACTTGATATTTTGGGAGTTACGCTGTGAATTATAAAAGAACGTTAGCGCTGTTGCCATTGTCGACGTGCCATTGGTTCCCGGCAGCAGTTTGTTTGCGTTTAATAAATATGCAAAATTCACCAGGAGGTGAAGATCGCGTCGGTCTCGAGTATGAGACATACAAAGCTAAAGCCAACTGTGTATTAGTGTGTTGACTAGTCATTCTACAGAAAGCAACATATATGTCATCGTGGCGTAGCTGTAGAGGATCAGGACCCGAAGGTGGCCCGTTGTACTCCTAATGGCGGAAGTTTTCGTTTTTTTTGTCATACGGCTTTCTTTTTTTGTGTACTAGTGTTTGCTACATCGCCCTCTATACAAATATTTATGTGTGACAGTTAAGCACGATGATCTTAATGCTGTATAGATGTTTTACGCTCCGATATTCTCCAGCATCCATCAGACGCCTGCATCCAGCATACACCATATGCCACCATCTTCCAGCACCATGATCCACTATAATGATGCATGGTGGAATCCACCATTTCACATGGTCAATAAATTTTTAATAGGGCGTTCGTCCTATCAGTAAGGGATGTACTTTCGTGTTTAAAAAATGTAGCAAAAATGTAACACCCTTCCTGTAGGCTTCGTTAGGGTCTCATGATCCACTATGATGATGCATGGTAGAATCCACCATTTCACATGGTGCATGAATTTTGAATCGGACATTCGCGTCCATTTTATCAACGTCATATCAGTAAGCTATGTACTTTCGTGTTAAAAAATGGAGCAAAAATGTAACAACCTTCCTTTAGGCTTCGTTAGTGTCTCGTGAAGCGGACTAACTCTTCCGTTAGCACGCCTATTCTAATCGATGACCGGTGATCGATGCTTTGAATCGTCGATATTTTCATGTTGAAATTGCTTCTCGTGCACCTAGCACCTCCTTTTAGTTAGTCCGGCCACTGAACATTCAGAATGAGTTTGAATTTGCCCGTTTTGGCAACATAGTGATTATTGACAGACCTTTGCGCGAACCAATGTGCTTGTGTTGCTGGGAAAAATGCGCTTGGCTGACGAACTTGAGAGAAATGCGTGCCGCTTTTGGTTATGCTTCATTAACGTCAAAGTTCTGTAGTCAAAAGAACTTTTGCAAGTCAAACATCAAATTATGGTGTCAGCTTCGCAATCTGATAGTGTTGACGGTAATAATGCCTAAAATTTATGCCAGCTATTCACTAGCGAGTTGTTGTTTGTAGTCGAGGAAGAACTATTTTACCGAAAAATTATTTCCGAAGGTCCGCCGCATGTAGGACGTGCGGACGTGGCCTTTTCAGCCAGTTTCCAGCTGCTTCGCTTTCGCTTCTGCTGTTATATCAGACACAAGGCCGCATCCCGTGTCACTAGTCGCTCTTATGGCGTCGTCGTCACGCGCGCATGGGTGCGCACCGGTGCGGCGATAAACGCCCGCCGCTCGAAACTATCTTGCAGCCACACTCGAATTTAGCAACGACGGTCTTTGAGTCCGAAGATGACAACACATCAGCGTCAAACTCTGATGGCGACGATATTTTGCGTCAGCGTGGGACATCAGCAGCCGTTCAGGGGTTGGTTTCGTTTACGTCCTCAAGTGGTCTCCTCCGGCGCGTGCGTAGCTGCTGACCTTTGTGCACAATCTTAGAGCTACTCTGGTTACCTGCTAGGTCCGCACGTCACTGGGGCGCGATGTGCTGGCGCCGGCTGCAAACCTTCTCCTCACGACACGAAGGCCACCTGGGCAGATCTCGGTCCCGCACTACAGAGCGGCGCGAAACGTTTTACAACTGCGCGTAATGTTCTTTTATAATGGTGCCTGTAAAAATACAAATAAATATGTTTTTTTTTTGGGGGGGGGTTAACGTCTCAAAACCACGATATGATTATGAGAGACGCCGTAGTGGAGGGCTCCGGAAATTTCGACCACCTGGGGTTCTTTAACGTGCACCTAAATCTAAGTACACGGGCCTCAAACATTTTCGCCTCCCTCGAAAATGCAGCCGCCGCGGCAAATAAATATGCTTAGATGCATGCTTTGGAACGCCAACCTATGCGGAGAGAGGTGGCTCATGTAATGAGGTGACACCAGACGAACTCGTGACGTTCATTGCACATCTGACTTATATAGGTGTTGTGCACATCACGGACATTCATCAGGCTATTATCGTAAAAAAAAAAATTACGCGAAAATCGAAATTATCCGAAATTATGCGAATTATGCGAAAAAATATGCGAAATTATATGAAAACTAGAATATGCTTCACCGCATTGCACGAGTAGTGAAGCAGCACCTCTGTTAAGATTTTTTTGTACATTTTATTAGAAACATTGTACAGAGCGTTTATTATTCTTTATACTATTCCTAGGTCATGTATCTTCAAACTGTCTATTCTTATTTTTTTTTGTTCTGAGTGTTTTTGCATATATAGTGTTTTTATTGCTCTGTTTATGAGCTGGCAACAAAAAGTTACACACAATCAAATTTTTACACATTCCACAATAGTTTTGTTGCTTTATAACCTAGATTTTTTTGGAAAGACCATTTGAATATGCATAATTTGGTCTGCTTCAATGCAAGCGCGAGTACATTTTAAACTGGCAAAAACTTTGTTCCCGAGACATATGAAATATAACCACTTTCTCGCGGTAACGAAAGAGATCAAAGCCCTTTGAGGACGAGATGCAAGCTCGGCAGGGTATAGTGTACAAAACAGGAAAATTTAAACTTTGCGAAGCTTTGACACGAAACGCGCCTTTCAGTGGCCGTGGGATGAGCGTGCCAAGGGAAAGAGTTTATTTTTTTTTATTTCTTCATTTTTGCAAACAATACAATACATGGTGCTTGTGGCAAAATGTGACGTTAAAAAAACGTCACCTGACTAGGCCTCTAGCACCATACACGCATTCATTGCACAGAGTAATGGCATGATTGTCGTACATAATAGTGCCACACGCGCTTCTTTTGTTAATTTATGTAACTAGTCTGTTGCACGCGTAGCCGCTGCCTTGCGCAAGGCGGACCCTGTTGTCTGGGAACCTCCCAGGTTATTTTGGAAGCTTCTGATAGGATTAAGCGCGCAAACACGAACTATTGAACTTATTCTGGAGCTCACGCGCCCACCAGCAATAGGGCTCGAATGGTCGATGCCGCATATATAAATGCTGACACGCCTTATCGCAGGTCTGATTATCGGCGGCCGACGCTCAGCTCGCCGCTATCAATGTCAGTGCACAGTGTGTACTCACGTAAGTTGACTTTCCGTTTCCCGGCCACACGTTCGGCCAAACAAAGAGTTAAGTCTAACCCGCCCTCTGCTCCCTTCGTCGACGTCACGATCCTGTGGCATCTTGTCGAGGTGCTGTTTGTTCATCTTCAGGACGCCCCCGTCAAGCCGTGAACCTAGCCCACGTTGCGAATAAGACATGTACAGTGCTCGTCAAATGAAACCCGAAAAAAATTGCACCATTTCCCGCTAACGGGGACCATGAGGCGATGCGAAGCCGGAGCACTTGCACGATCGCGTTCCGTTGGCGTTCGTTGGGCATGCTACCGACCTCGCGTCGTGCAACGCGAAGAGGAACGCTACGCGCGTCTTGTCTTCTCTCTAGCCTGGCCGTTAATTCTCACAGGGCGAGCGGGGAACGCGGTCGACAGGCGCGCGAGACGGCGGCAGCGTAGGAGAGGAGAGAGAGAGGGGGAGGTGACGCGCATGCCCTGGTGCTCATCGCGGCGTTGCGCAGGAGAGAATTTTGGCATCTCTAGCCTGCGTTTCAGAGTAAGATTGGAGAGGGGAGAGGGAAAGGGGAGTGGAGGTGGGGAGAGGGGGAGTGGAGAGGGGAAGTGGAGAGGGAGTGGATATGGGGAAAGGGGGGAGGGGAGGTGTGCGAAGAGGGTGTGCCCATGCGCAGTAAGGGTGGTCACGCCGCACACCACCACCACCACCGGATTGAACTCCGCTATAAGATGCTTCACATCAAATAACGGCAAGCCTTCGCATGGTATATTGCGCGCCGTCCGGTTATCGCCATGGACAGGTGCGCATATGCGCAGTGCGGTCAAACCGGATACGCGCGCCTGTCAATGGTGATGAGCGGACGGCGCGCACTATACCGTGTGAAGGCTTGCCGCTGTTCCGGTTTCATGTGACTAGCGCTGTACACCATCAGCGACAGTCGAGCCAACTGCAGACTGATAGAAGTACCCCCCCCCCCCCCGAAATACGGACCCCTACCGGACAAGTGAAGCAGTCGCCAATGGGGGGGGGGGCGCTTCTTAAAAGGAAGAAGGAAATGAAAATGAAAATTGGGTGTAGAGTGCACGATAACTGTCTCTCAAGTGAGGACACTTCAACCGATACACTCACGGGGGACTGGGGATTGAAGGGACAGTGAGAGTGAAAAGAGATGGTAGAAGAAGAAAAAAGAAAGGTATGAGTGGAAAAAAGAAAAAAAAAGGTGAGGGGGGGGGGGGGGCAGGAGAACGGGCGTCCGAGTCTCCGTGGTGAGCGGCTAGAAAATTCGTTCGACTAGGCCGGCATCCTCGAGAAAAGCGAGTAGGGCCGCAAGGGCTGATCGGCGACGGTGCACGTGGCCGGTGGGATGGAGCAAGTCCTGTAGGGTCGCACACGGCAGTCCGACGAGTCGGTACTTCATGACGAGCCGCTTCCGCGCGGTGTTGAGAGAAGAGCAGTCAAACAATAGGTGGCACAGGGTTTCGATCGCGCCGCAATTGGTGCAGTTCGGTGCAGCGGCGCCGCGAAGACGATGCCTGCGTTCCGCGGGCCACACTGAACCGGTCCTCAGGGCAAGAAGAAGCGCGCGCTCGCGGCGAGTGAAACCAGTGGCTGGAATGGGAGGAGGGGGGTGTCCGGCGGCGACCCGTGCGTCCGGATGCTCGCGCACCAGCTCCCGGCGAAGGTTGTTGCGTGCCGAGTCGAACGAGCTGGCGTAATCTGTCAGCGAAGTCTCGGCGGAGTGTGCTCGTTTTGCGAGCTCGTCTGCAGCCTCGTTGCCCGCGATGCCGACGTGTGAAGGGAGCCACTGAAGGACCACGTCACAGCCTCGTTCTTGGAGGGCCAGCAGGCTGAGAGCGGCGCGCTGAGCAAGAAGGGGGCCTCGTTCCTCCCTCGCGAGCTGGCGCAGGGCAGGTTTCGAGTCGCAGAAGATAGCTGCGCTAGAGACGGCCGGCGAATTGCGCAGGAGGTCTGCAGCCAGCTGGAGCCCGACTAGCTCAGCTGTTGTTGAGGATGCACAGTATCGCAAGCGGCACTGTCGTTCCGAGCTGAGCTGAGGGGCTATGCAGGCGGCCGCGGCTGAGCGATCCTGCAGGACGGACCCATCGGTGAACACTTGCATCCTCCCGGCCAGCAGGTCCTCATACATCCGTGCCGCGGCCTCCTGAGCAATGGCACTGAGGGGGGTGTGGCGTTTGGATCGAATGCCCGGCAGGTGCAAGTTCACTCGAAGGGGCACTCGACGGTGAGGGGGTGGCCAGCGCGAAAGGCGTGCGGGATCGTCAGCCACAACACCGTCGTACACGTCGATAAGTTGACCGACACGTGAGTTTGGCACAGCACGTAACCGCGAGAGGAGGGGACCTGCATCAGGCGCTCGGTGGAGACGCTGCAAGTGGCACAATGCGCGCAGGTCCGCCGTGAGCGACGCAGGCCACGCACGAGCCTCCGCGAGGGTCTCGGCCACACGAGAGCCACGCGGCATTCCGTGACACATGCGGATGACTCGGCGGTGGTCCTGGTCGATCAGTCGCCACTGTGGCGCCTGGAGTTTGCAGATCGGCAGTACGTAGTGGATGGCAGACAGAGGCATCGCCTCGTAGATCGCCAAGGGAGCCGCGCCAAGGGAGCCGCGACATTCCGTGGTTTACCATGTGAAGAATCCGAAACCAGACTGGAGACGTTTGAAAGGGTCGCTACATTTAACGACTGGATCCCCGAGGACAAGCTAGCCACGTATACTTCTACCTGGAGGAAACGGCAAGGACATGGCTCGAGAATCGGCAGTCCACATTTTGAACATGGGACCTATTTCGTAGTGCTTTCTCGGAGGCGTTCACGAGCGTCGTCCGAAAGGAAAGAGCCGAGGCCTTGCTGCAGACATGGGTGCAGCTCCCGAACGAAAGCGTGACTATCTTCGGGGAAGAAATGACCCAGCTGTTCCACCACGCTCACACCGGCATGCTTGAAGAGAAGAAAGTTGGTTTACTCATGCGAGGAGTCAAGCAGGAGCTCTTCGCTGGACTTATAAGGAACCCACCGAACACCGTCAAGGAATTTCTCTTCGAGACTACAATAGAAAAGACGCGGAAAATGCGCATACGGCAATTCAATCGCCGATCAACGCCAGGCTACGCAAAAAACAACTCTGCTCCGACGATCTGCGTGAGACCTTAGAGCCGTAGAGCGCGAAAAACTTCGTGGAATGTTCCTGTCGTGCCAGCCTCCAGCTGCCTCGATCGCTGACATCGTCCGAGAGGAAATCCAGCAGTTGCTGGCATCCCCGATTCAGCGCAGCCGCAGCTGCAAGCTATGAGCTAAGCTGCTGCAGTCCGCCATCCCATTTCCCCTGCGCGACATCGTCAAGAAACCGCAACTCCTGGCGGATTAAACACGCTCCTTACCCGCAGTGGTCAAAAACGCTGTGTTCGCGTAGTGAAAGGCACTCTCTCAATCGAATAAAATATGGCAGATCCCACGCACTGTGGGACTCGATGTAATGCGAAGCAGCCAGCAAGGAGTTGCATACATCGCTTCGTTTGTCCTTGAGGCAAATGAAGTCGTTCATGTCATGGCATCTAGTCCACTATATATCACATGTGTACCATGCACGCATGCGGGCATTTACAATATGGTATGCACCATGATAATCAAACGTATTTTCTGGTATATCTCATGTATAAGTTATCATTTATATTTGTCACGCATTATTGTCATGCCATACCAATTTTGGTATATATTGATTAAAAAAAGAGCCGGAAGCGCACCAAGACAGTGTTGTGTATATAATCCCGAACATGACATGCATATCATGATTTTCACGTTATTAACTGTCATATATGTTCGTCATAGGTAGGTAGGTAGGTAAACAACTTTATTGATTCGTGAAAGAATCATGTGAGGGGGGGGGGGGAAGCGGAAGCAGGACGACGATGAGCCCTCGGGCCGCTCTAGGTGGCCGGACACTTCTGTGCTTCGGCGACCCCTCTGGCCCAGCCCACTGTCCGGAGCTGTAACTCCGGTTGTGAGCTGCGCAGAGCAGCCTCCCATCGCTCCTGGTGTTCTGACCCTTGCCACGGGGGCTTGGGTTTGTTTGGGCAATTCACAAAGACGTGATTGAAGTCGGCTCTGGTGCTCGGACACAAGTTGCACTGAGGAGAAGTTTCGCCATGCGTAATAAGGGAGAGAAGGAAAGGAGTCGTGACTGTGGCCGTTTGAAGTCTGCGCCACAAAACCTGGTCACTTCTGGAGAGAGATTTATGTGGTGGGGGATACGTTAGGCGGGAATTTCGGTAAAAGAGTGTGATGTCGTGGTAGCTGAGGAGTCGATCCCTGGCACCACGAAGCGAAGGCAGGTCGCTTTGAGCCCGGTTGACGAGTGCTCGGGCTTGGGTGTGAGCGGCCGTGTTGCCTGGGTGTCCACTGTGCGCAGGGACCCAGAGGAGGGTGATGAGGCGATCAGGCGGAGGAGATAACTCAAGGATTCTAGCGGCCGGAGAGTGGATTTGGAAAGTGGCGAAATTACGAATTGCAGTTTTAGAATCAGAGAAAATATACTCAGCGGAGGAGTGAACAATTGCTAACGCAATTGCCGCCTCCTCTGCTTCCAGGGATTCTGTCGAATTTGGAATGGACGCACTAGCGACCAGGTTTTGAAATCCGTATACAACGGCTATTGCGAAAGCTGGGTGAACTGCATATTCGGCCGCATCTACGTATATTGCTGGAGAATGAGGAGGGAAGCGCTTGTGAAGAGCCTTGGCTCTAGCTTCCCGTCTCGCTCGATTATGTTCTGGGTGAGTGTTTTTGGGAAGTGGCGGAATGCATAGGTTGCTGCTAACAGCGATTGGAAGTGTGTGCGTGGCCGTGGTATGACCAGGAACGTTGATTCCAAGTCGGCGCAGCAGTACTTGACCAGTTTCTGTAAGCGACAGCCTTTGATATTGACTGAAGAGATGCGCTTCTACGAGCTCTCCCAGAGTGTTGTGCACCCCTAACTGAAGTAATTTATCCGTGGCTGTTGATTTAGGGAGATGGAGAGCAGTTTTATAGGCAGTGCGGATGAGTCTGTTGAGTTGCTCGGTCTCCGTGGGTGTGAGATAAAGGTAGGGGATGGAATAGGTGATTCTGCATAGGCAAAAGGCCTGAATGAGGCGGCGTGTGTCTGCTTCCCTCATGTTCGTCATAGAGTCAGGTTGCGCAGTACCAGTTTTGGTGTATGTCAAGCTAGCGAACCGGCCGCGAGCGCACCAGGACAATGGCATGTAAATCAAGCCCTGCACGACATGGATGTCGTGATTTTCATGTTACCACCTGTCACTTATGTTCGTCATACAGGTACGACACGCAATGCCACTTTTGCTGTATGTCTAGCTAGCGAAATGGCCGCGAGCGCACCATGAGTGCCGCATGTAAATCATGCCCTACACGACATGCATATCGCGATTTTCGTGTTATCACCTGTCATTTATGTTCCCCATAGAATCACGTCACGCAGTACCAGTTTTGGTGTATGTCAAGCTAGCGAACCGGCCGCGAGCGCACCATGAGTGCCGCATGTAAACCATGCCCTACATGACATGCATGTCGTGGTCGTCATGTTACCACCTATCATTTGTGTTCGTCATAGAGTCTCGTCACGCAGTACCAGTTTTGGTGTATGTCAGGCTACCGAACCGGGCTCGAGCACGCCATAAGTGTGGCGTGTAAACCAGGTCCTGCATGACATGCATGCCATGATTATCATGTTGCCACCTGTCCTTTACGTTCGTCATACAGTCACGTCACGCAATATACAGTTTTCCTGTATGTCAAGCTAGCGAACCAGGCGCGAGCGCACCATGAGTGCGGCATGTAAATCATTCCCTACAAGACATGCCTTTCTTGTTTGTCATATTACCACGGGTCATTTATGTTCATCATACAGTCACGTCGCAAAATACCAGTTTTGGTGTATATTAAGCCAGGGAACACACTACGAGAGCAGCATGTGCGTGGCCTGTAAATCATGCCTTACATGACATGCATGTCATGATCGTCATGTTACCACCTGCCATTTATATTCTTCATACTCACGTCACGCAATACAGTTTTGTTGTATCTCAGGCTACCGAACCCGGGGCGAGCGCGCCATAAGTGTGGCATGTAAACTATGCCCTACATGACATTCATGTTATGATTGTCATGTGGCCACCTGTAATTTATGTTCGTCATACAGGCACGTCGCGCAATGCCAGTTTTGCTGTGTGTCAAGCTAGCGAACCGGCCACGAACGCACCTTAGTGTAGCATGTCAATTATGCCCAACATGACGTGCATGTCATGAGTGTCATGTTACCACCTGTCATTTATGTTCGTCATACAGTAACGTCACGCAATACTAGTTTCGGTGTATGTAAAGCTAACGAACCGGCCGCGAACGCACCATGACTGTAGCATGTAAATCACATCCTACATGACAAGCATGCCTTGATTGTCATGTTACCACCTGCCATTTATGTTCGTCATAGAATCGCATCCCGCAATACCAGTTTAGGCGTCCGTCAAGCTATCAAACCGGATGCGAGCGCACCATGAGTTCGGCATGTAAATCATGCCCTACATGACATGCATTTCTTGATTGTCACATTACCACGGCTCATTTATGTTCGTCATACAGTCACGTCACGAAATACCAGTTTTGGTCTATGTCAAGCCAGGGAACCGAGTGCGAGCGCACCATGTGTGTGGCCTGTAAATCATTCCCTACATGACATCCATGTCATGATCGTCATGTTACCACCTGATATTTATATTCTTCATATACTCACGTCACGCAATACGAGCGTTGGTGTGTCTCAGGCTACCGAACACGGCGCGAGCACGCCATAAGTGTGGCATGTAAACCATGTGCTACATGGCATTCATGCCATGATTGTCATGTGGCCACCTGTCATTTATGTTCGCCATACTATCACGTCGCGCAATACCAGTTTCGGTGTATGTCAAGCTAGCGAACGGGCCGCGAATGCACCATGAGTGTAGCATGTAAATCATGCCCTATATGACATGCATATCACGATATTTATGTTACCACCTGTCATTTATGTTCGTCATACAGTCACATCACGCAATACCAGTTTTGGTGTATGTCAAGCTAGCGAACCGGCCGCGAGCACACCATGCATGTGGCACGCAGATCATACCATGCCCTACATGACATGCATTTCATGATCGTCATGTTACCTCCTGTCATTTATGTTCGTCATACAGGTACGTCACGCAATACCAGTTTTCTTGTATGTCAAGCTAGCGAACCGGCCGCGTGCGCACCGTGAGTGTGGTATCTAAATGATGCCCTACATGGCATGCATGCCTTGATTGTCATGTTACCACGCGTCATTTATGTTCGTCATAGCCTCCGCGGTCCTGGAATACCCAAATGGCTACCTTTGTTATAAAGGCTACAGATCGCTGCAATTCGGCATTCACGTGTTCAAATTCGCCTTGCCACAATTGACATATGTTGTTTGCCCAAAAGACCGAGAAGTGGCGCCGCGTGTCCCGTCGTCTTCGAAAATCGAGTAAACAAAGATGGCTGCCCGCTACACGAGCGCTCGGCTGCGTCCTCGTGGTAAATAAAAGCGTTCAATCGTAGTTGTAGGCTAAACGACACCGTCTATAGTACATTCCTTTAACTATAGACGCCCTAAACAACATATTGGAAGTCGTTACGGTCTTATGGTTTTGTTGTACGCGGTCATACAGACTTAGAAAATTCAGGATACCCATTTGGGTACTGTGACCATGAGCCTGGCATGAAAATCATGCCCTACATGATATGCATGTCATGATTGTCATGTTACCACCTTTCTTTTATGTGCGTCATGCAGTCACCTCACGCAGTACCAAATTTGGTACATGTCAAGCTAGCGAAACGGCAGCGAGTGCACCATGATCATGGCAGGTTTGTCATGCCGGACAAGACATGCATGTCATGATATTCATGTCACCACCCCTACTGTATGTTCGTCATACAAAAATCTTTTGTCATACCAGTTTTGTTATATATCCATTTAATTAAACAGCCGCGAGCTCCCCGTGCCCATTGTCGTAGGCGGATAGATAGATAGATAGATAGATAGATAGATAGATAGATAGATAGATAGATAGATAGATAGATAGATAGATAGATAGATAGATAGATAGATAGATAGATAGATAGATAGACGGACGGACGGACGGACGGACCGATGCATGGATGGATGGATGGATGGATTATTGGATGGATACGCTCAAAGTCGCACAATTTTGCTAAGATGTGCTTCGCCTTTAATCGATATCAATTTTTATCTTCGTAAATCGCTCTCCTTGTAAAGAGTCAAAAACAACTCTGGCCGCAGACGCCGACGGTCGTGGTGTTAAAGGACGCGATCTTTAGCGTAATTGTATCAGGAATAGTAGGAAAGCGAAAGACTGAGCATGTATGCAATGCAATTGATGAAATGGTTCACATCTTTTACGTACTGTTTCCACCCGCAGTTTGGCTTCCATTCAGCTGGTCTTGCTTAAGACTGGCAGGTCGCTAGTGTCACCTTCTAGGTGGCTATCGCAATGAAAAGACCCAATTGCGCTCGTGGTAGCACTTGCACACTACTTCTTTCCCGGTGATTTAATGCGGGCAACACAATATTCCACAGCGCACCGTTGTCTTCGTTTATTTTTGTTCGATGCATGCACATCACCGAACGAAAACGAGCTCATGCTCGCTTAGAAGCTTCGATTGGCACTTGCCGCAGCGGAGTGACGCGAACGTTGTTACAGGGGCAGGAAAACGTGAAATCGAGACCAGAAAACTAGAAACAGCAAACAAAAACGAATATCTTTCGGGGGATAAGTTTTCTTACTTACAATGCAAACAATCTTGAACATATCTATTTCTTTTTTATGGATGACGCAAGCAGCGTAGGACCGACTCGGCGCAGTCCTTGTGCAGAGGACTGATGAACTGGAAAAGGTCTTCAGTTATGCTAGCCGGTCGCTATCTAACGCGGGAGCCAACTATTCCAAAAGACATGGCTGATCCATCTGTCATAGGAATCGGTATAACACGAAAGTGAAACGTGTCTTCACAGACGTAGTTGAGCGCTTGTTGCGCATTCTTTCGCCCCAAGGGCGAAGGAATGAATGCATGAATGCTACAGCAGCAAATTGTAATGTCACGCGAAGAACGGCAAGTAACTCGAAACTTGCAACGCGCTGATCAAGCAGAAAGGACGCACGGAACGAACATACACAGGATGAGATCGAACTAACTGTTGCATTTGTAACTTATGCCTACGTGAGCACCGCGCTCGTTTAGCAAAAGCGTCCGTTGGAGTGAGTCAAGTGACCTTCGTGCTCTCAACGTGACACGTACAAACCAGCGCGATCACGAGATAAGCGCACGCACGAGCGACCACGCCCAGTAGACACGGGCGGTCGTCGCAACGGCAGCGATCTTTCAAGCGCGCTCTTTGAGCCCTTCGCGCCACCTCGCTAGTGATAACCATAGCACGCTGCAATACAGATCTCTGAGTACAGCCGCCTGCAAATGGTGTATCTAAATAGCTCGCGGTTAGCACTGCGAAGAACGTGCCGTCCGTGGCGGAATTGTTTCGCGCTTCACCTGTGGAGCAAAGGGTCGTAAATTCGATTCCCGGTGACGGAACTTTTTCTTCTGGTTTTTTAGATGCGTAGCAGCTCTTTGACTAGCCTGTGTAACGCTGTCCGTTCGCACAAACGCGAGGCAACGCGCTTCCCTCGGCGCAGGTGTTGGAGCGCTGCCAAGTAGGTCACGCCGCAGCTGGGCGTTGACGTCACGCACCCCTCGCACGCATCCCTCGCAGGTGCGCGCGTACGTCACTCTCTCCCTCACCCGCCAGAGCTGCCGGCTCCGACGCCCGCTCGCCTCCCGTGTCCGCGTTTTAAACAAACGTTTACACCAGTAAACGCTACAACGAGTTTCGCTTCAAACGAATCTTTCAGCGCTCACCGCAGCACCCGCGTTAGCGCCGTTCAACCCGTGACGCCACCCGTGCGCAACGCTACTGCTTCGCATCCCATCAGTGTTCCCTTCAGGGAGATGGTCCAATTTTTTTTCTTGGCCCACTGTTAGTCTTTATATTTTACAACGTCATATCCGTTACGGAAATACGTCAGTGGATCCGTGGTGGACCCCGGCATAAAACACTTTCGTGTTATAAAAGGAAAAGTAGTGCCTTGCCATCTGCTGGGCTATATTAAAGTTTCGCCCCTACCTCTGCGTCAGGCCCTTCAATGTTTTGAGCGACCGCCATGCTTGTGTTGGCTAGCTAACTTGAAGGACCCATCAGGTCGCCTCGCACGACGGAGTTTGAGACTTCAAAAATTTGACATTACCGTCGTTTACAAGTCCGGAAGAAAGCACTCTGACGCCGAGTGCTTGTCTCACGCCCCCGTCGACCCACCGTCGCAGGATGATCAGGACGATGACTGCTCCTTGGGAACCACAGCTGCCGACGAATTCGCTGAACGACAGCAAGCCGATCGGGAACTCAGGGGCCTTGTGGAGTATCTCGAAGGCAGGAGCATTGTTCCGATGATAATCAAGCGAGGACTGGAGTCGTTATTCTTGTGAAACGATGTGCTCCTAAAAAAATAACTTGTCGCCCCTTCGAGCCAACTACCGTCAGTATTGCGTCAAGAAGTCCTCCAGGCAATACACGACGACCCGACGGCAGGACATCTCGGTGTTTCCCTCACACTCACAAGAATACAAGACAGCTACTACTAGCCACGCCTTGTAACCGAACTCGCTCGTCACGTAAGGACATGCCCAGACTGCCAGCGACGCAAGACCCCGCCAACAAGACCAGCAGGCTTTCTTCAGGCGATCGAACCAACACGCCAACCGTTCCAGCAAATCGGGATGGACCTACTGGGGCCGTTCTCAACGTCAACTTTCTGTACAAAGTGGATCGTCGTAGCTACCGACTACCTCACCCGTTACGCCGAAACAAGTGCCCTGCCCAGAGGCAGTGCGACTGAGGTAACCAAGTTCTTCGTTGAGAACATTGCCCGCCGTCATGGCGCCCCAGAGGTTTATTTTACCGACAGATACACGGCCTTTACTGCGGACCTCAGGCGATCTTTGTCATACAGCCAGACAAGCCACCGCCGGACCGACGCCTACCACCCACAGACCAACGGCCTTATCAAGCGCCTAAATAGGACCATCGCCGACATGCTGGCCATCTACACAGCGGTCCACTGTTAACGAGACCATCGAAGAGTGTGGCGGCGGCTCGGCGCCACCGCTGGCCGGTGGCTGCAAGGAGTTTCGCGCCGGTGCAGTGAGCCCCGTGCCTGGGGATCTTTAGTCGTGTGAACGGGTACCTTCGGGACGATTCGAAGCGCGGAAGCTGACGGCACTGGACCACGAAAGAGCACAGCTCACAGCGCGGAATGCGCCTGCGCGAAACACGTTGCAGCCGGCGGCCCGCGGTGGCGCCGAGCTGCCGCCACACGCTCTGATGCTCCCTTTAACAGTGGACTGCTGTGTACGTCGGCGTCGAACACGAGACGCGGGGTGCCATCCTCCCGTGCGTGACATTCGCATAAAACCCGGTTGTGCAAGGAACCACGCAGGTGACGCCATACAAGCTGGCCTACGGGAGGAACCCGGCAACGACGCTCGACGCCATGCTATATGCCCAACGTCACCGACGAAGAAAACTTCAACGCAACTCTCTACTTTCAGCGCGCCGAAGAAGCCCGACAACTCACCCGCATACACATCAAGAATCAGCAGAAGACCGAGAGCCGCCGTTACAATTTTCTACGACGCTTCGTGGCATACCAGCCCGGTGACCGTGTTTGGGCCTGGACACCAATACGACGCCGTTGACCTAATGAAAAACGTCTTCGGCGATACTTCAGGCCATACAAGGTGTTTCGAGGTCTCGCCGCTCTAGACTACGAGGTCATTTTGGACAGTATCGCGAACTCTCAGCGGCGCTGCGCAAGACCTGAAGTAGTTCATGTCGTCCGCCTTAAGCAGTTTTATACGCGTTTGCGAACCTTAGGACTTTTGGCTTTATTATTCTACTTTATTTATTTATGCACTTTGGTCCCTTTTCCATGTTCTGTTAAAGGCATCGGGACGATGCTTTGCAACCGAATTCAAATCAAGTCAAATCAAAATCAAAATGAGTTTATTAAGGCATGTATGCAAAAAATGCGTACATAATATTTGGACCAATAGCCTACGTGGCTAGTAGCTGGTCCAATAGAGAAAATACATAAAAGTTAGCAACGCACATGATTGGTCATGAAAAATGATTGGTTTTATACATATGGAAGTTTCAGTGATGTACAATCTACGTACGGAAGGTGATTACAATTCATTAGACAAGAAAAAGCGTTTGCAGAAAGGTTGAAGTTACGCGTAGTTTTTATTTCCAGAGGCACAGTGTTCCAGGTTACAGCTCCGAAGAATTCTAGCAATCGTTCGCCATAAACGTTGTTACAGGGAGGAAGATTTAAATTTAACTGACTTGTTTGTCTGGTGTTTGCACGCGGGAAGTTGAATATGGTGTTGGGTAGTGGAAAGTTTGTGTGCAGTATTTTGTGAACTAGGCAAGCTACCTTATAATTTCTTAGCGTCGTAAATGAGAGAATATGAAGATCATTGAATAGGGTGCCACTGGGATATTGAACGGGGGAGAATGTTATTATTCTTAAAGCACGTTTTTGTAACTGGAGTATAGGTCCTAAATAAGTTTTGTATGTTAGGCCCCAGGCCTCACAGCAGTAGCCGAGGTGTGAATGAAACAGAGAAAAATATATGCAACGAAGTAGAGAACGAGGAAAATATTGGCGGGAACGGACCAGTGCACAACAGCTGAAAGCTAGTTTTCTACACACAGCATTGATCTGGTCTCTCCAGTGCAAGTGATGGTCAAAAAGAATACCCAAGTATTTGAATGAGTCGACCCTATTCAGAGTTTGGTTGGCCAGAGAAATATTAAGGCTGCTGTAGTTCACTATTTTTCTGCTTGAGTGAAATACGACGTATTGAGTTTTCTCAGCATTTATGGCTAGCCTGTTTTCTGTAAACCACTTATTTATTATTGTCATTTCTTTCGATATAATGTCTTGCAGTGAAGGAAGTGAGTTACCTGAGTAAAGTAATGCTGTGTCATCAGCATACATTAGGACTTTTGTGAACTTAAGAGCTAGCGGTAGATCATTGATGTATAAAGAGAAGAAAATGGGACCCAACACCGACCCCTGTGGTACTCCGCATGTGACATCAGCAAAAGTAGAGCAATGTTTGTTAATTACTACTTGCTGTCTACGTGCGGGGAAATAGCTCTGGATGAATTGAAGCGCTTGCTATATACTTGCTATAGCGCTTGCTATATACTTGCTATAGCGCGTTTAGGAAGGCGCGAATGATTAGACGAGATGCGCAACCGCAGGGTTTATTCCGATCCATCTCACTCCATGACGACACGCGGGGCAGCCCCGGTGATGCGTGCCCAAACTCACTCTTTGATGACACCCCACATTCAACGCTACCTACAAGGCAAGGACGGGTCTCCTGCCTGCGTGGCATGCGGTGGCTACCCGGATAACACCAGGTTCTGTGGGATTGTCCGGGTGGCCCTGCAGCCATGGGCGAGAGCCTTAAATACATGCCTACCAATCTAAGACCTGCGACCCTGGAGGAGTGGCTGGCAGACTCCTACCCAGACATCATGAAGGCACTACTCGGACATTTGAAAGTTTTAGGCCTGTCTGATGGCTAAACCTTGTCTTTTTTATTAGTGGACCCGGACTGAGGTTCGCTTATTTTGAATAAAGTTGTTCTCTCTCTCTCTGTTAGAGGGGGCAGTGGCACGCCCGTTTCTTTTGTGATTTTATGTAACTAGTCCATTGCTCGCGCAGCCGCTGCCGCAAGCCGCACCCTATTGTCTGAGAACCTTCAAGATTATTTTGGAATCTTCTGAGAGGCTTGATCGCGCAACGACGAACTGTTGAGCGTATTCTGGAACTCATGCGGCCACCAGCGATAAGGGGTCGAACGTTCGATGCTGCATGTATAAATGCCGGCGCGCCTAACCGCAGATCGTATTATCGACGGCCGACGCTCTGTTCGCCGCTATCAGTGCAGAGTGTATATTGCTGTAGTTTGACTTTCCGTTTCCCGGCCACAAGTTCGGCCGAATAAAGAGTTTAGTCTAACACGCTGACTGCGGCCTTCGTCGACGTCACGATCCTGTGACTATATACAAAACGCAGTAGCACTGATAAACAAACAGTAGAAATGACATGTAGACTGTGACATGACATATAGACATAGACCATCAAACAGTTACATAGAGCAGGGGTTCTCGAACTTTCTCTCATTGGGCGAACCCCAATGGCTTTTCCAGAGTGCCGCGGATCCCCTGACATGATCTTGAGCGTGAAGGCAATCGAAAGTGGAATGGGGGAGAGATTATAACGCCTCTCGATACGCGATACCACACTATTAACGCTACCCGCGTTGACCTGTTCTCTCGTCCTTAATATCGAAGGCCATCGCCGTTGATGTAGAACTCCGGATATAACAGAGACTTGGGATACCCCTTCCTCTCAACTCCACCCCCCCCCCCCCTCTGACGAGTCGAGTAAAGCACCCGCCGGCCCTACACTGCTTGCTTCAGGCACAGCGCACCGGAAGCAATGTGTTCACGTAAACGAAGCGCCGGACGTACAGAGGCCTGTTTTATTTCATGCAAAACAAAAAAAGGAGGCATGCCAGTCGCGTAACGAAACGGCCGTGGACCGATTAAATGGCCATAAAGGTCAGGCTAAATGCTCGTGTAGCCGGCATGAAGCGACGTCTCTTAAGCATATCAAAGCGCTCGTTGCGCGTTTTGATTACAAAGCCCACATTCGAGGAGTGGCAAAACACCGTGTATAAAAACTGCGACGTGAACGCCGACGTGCCTTGAGCCACGAATAAAGCGCCGGGTGCCCAATAATATCGTTTGAATCGGTTGGAACGCTCATAAGCATGAATTACCACATCTGCGCGAGTTCTGTCACAATGGGTCCGCAAATCGTCAAAGTTTTACGGCGCGCACTAGACGACGAGCCTTAATGCTGCTACCACGTGCACGGGGGTGTCTCCCTACCCGCAGACATCCGACGTGCAGATGCGGCGTGCGATAGCTTCGTTAAGTGCAAATTGCAATGCAAATTTGCTGTCTAAACAAAAGATTTTCCATTTCGGGTAAAGCGGGAGTGGGTTGCATTCCTTCTGGCCGATCGCGGAACCATAAGATGTCCTTCACGGAACCCAGTTTGAGAACCCATGCCCTAGAGGGTAAACTGGCGTTGCCAGGCATTTGTACGCATGTGAATGCTGGGATGCGTTGGATTCGGATTGTCATCGTTCTCGAAAGCACCCGACACCTCGGAGACTCGTCTGGCTTCGACGCGTTACTCGCATCAAAATGGTTGATTTCGTACTGCAGCACACGTAGTTTCAGCTATTTATTTTTAAGGGTTACGGAGAAACGAGTTTTCCTCAACTTCGAAAACTTCCGCGTCGATGTACGATTCTACGAAATGTAAAAGGCAGCGAGCAATCGCTACATTTCGCGGTCAGCTGTCACTCTCCTTCTGTTTATCGTCTGTTTCTTTCGCCGTTAGGTTATGCCGTAGAGGAGAGTGGACTTTTATCCTAAAATATCTGTTTTAAAGGTTTTCTTCACGAGAAGCCTTATTTGTGTAGTCGTATCCACGTTGAAGCCAGGCCTCGCTCAACGCCAGCCAACGCACACCTCGCAGACACCTATCCCGTAATTTCCTTCACGGCACAGCGCCCCTTCAAAAAATCGCATTGATGGTGGCAAAAGATTTGCCTATAGCTTTCATTGTGAACAACTGCATGGTTAGAGACGCTGACGAGCGCTAGGGAGAATATGAAAGAGACAACGCCGTGGCCGCCCAGAAAACAGCGTTGTTGGGTAACAGGTGTCTCAGCTTGCGACTGCTTCTGCGCAGAGCTGATAGACGGAGCGATCAAGGCGACGGTGAGTTAAGGCAAATTTATATACATATGTACAGATGCGTTACATATTCGGCGCTGGGGCCGACAGCTTATGGGGCTCGCACAGCGGTGCGACGACGACCCGGGATTTCTTCGTTCGCTGTCTCGCTGTCTCGTTGTCTCTCTCCGCGCAGCTTGGTTCTTTTATAGCCCTGGCCGACCTCTTGCATCAGCCAGTAGTTCGAAGCCTCCAATCAGGAACCGCCGTTGGTCGCTGGCTCGAACCGGATCCGCGGGGGGAGAGAGCTTGCCGCACGTTGCGGGAGAGATTTCCGTCGGTTGCGTCAGGCGCAGCGCCGGAGTTGCCGGGGATTGCGTAAGGCTCCCGCCTCGTTGCATCAGCTGGTGTTGGCGCTGGTTGCGTCAGCCGCATCGCCGGAGTTGCCGAGGATTGCGTAAGACTCCCGCCTCGTTGCATCAGCTGGTTGACGCTGGTTGCGTCAGACGTTTTACCAGCTTGAATTCCTTGCCGAAGCAAGGAAGTTTGGGTTGGGAGCCCTGGCATAACAGCACCCCCGCCGCCAGACAATGCGCCGGAAAGACGAGCTGCTTCCACGTGGCTCGGATGCCGGGCGCGCTCGTTCGCCAGGTCCATCCAGGTTCACCTCCAGGGCCATGGGGACATTTGGCTCCACGCTTCGTTCCGTGAACAGATCCCAGTCGCCAGGCCGGATCCCGGTTCCAGTGGCTTGTCGCAAAGATGTGTCGACTTGCTTTGCTCGTCTCTTCTGACGATCTTTGGTAGCAGCACTTGTTGATCGTTCTGCAACTTGTCAAGAACGGTCTGACAACAGACAACACACGACACAAGCAAGTGCCCTCGGTCACCCGACAGAACACCAGACCTAAATAGAATAATACATTCCTAACTATGTTTCTGTCGAAATTTTGTTCCCTCTATATCAAGAGGCACATGTGAGACACAAAACTCTTACAAGCAGAACTTAAAATATTACACGTGTAACAAACGCAATGAAACAGAATTCAAAATAATATTGGGCCCTTGAGATCACTCAGGACGGAAGCGCTCAGCTGAGGCCGCAATGAGGACAAAATTTTGCCCCACTTTGCCAGCGAAAAACCGAAAGGATAGCCGAAGACGGCACTGATTAGAACGCGCGACTCAGTGCGTCTGCGTTCGCGTTTAGCTTTCCTTTCTTGTAACGAACGTTCAAGTTGTGCTGTTGGAGTATCATGCTCCACCTTAATAACCGGCCGCTTTTGGAGGACATGTTATTCAACCAGGTTAGAGGACAGTGGTCCGTTTCGACCACAAACTTGGAACCGGAGACATAACAGGCCAGCTTCTGAACGGCCCACACGAGGCAGGCACATTCCTTTTCAGAGGTACTATATGCCTCTTCCTTGCAACTCAGTTTTCGGCTTAAATACAAAACTGGTCTCTCATGACCCGTGTCATCTTCCTGGCACAATATAGCTCCCATTCCGCGATCACTTGCGTCGCACTGCATGATAAAGCCCTTGGAAAAGTCGGGTGCCATGAGAACGGGTTTTTCGCTTAAGGCTTGCTTAAGCTTGCAAAACGCATTCTCTTCCTTCGAGTCCCATGTCACTTTAACTGGCTCCGACTTTCGAAGTGCGTCAGTTAGAGGGCTGGCAATGGTAGAGCCGTTTTGCACATAATGCTAATAGTATCCCGCTAGCCCTAAGAAAGCCCTTATCTCAGACTTGGTGGTTGGTCGTGGATAGTTCACGACGGCGGCTACCTTGATCTCTGAAGGTCGACGCCGGCCCCGCCCCACCACGTGCCCCAGGTAAGACACCTCGCCGCATCCTAGGTGACATTTAGCAGGTTTCGCTGTAAGACCCGCTTCTTTCAACTTGTTCAGCACGACTCGTAAATGTTCGACATGTTCTTCCCAGCTGTTCGAGAAGATGGCGACATCGTCGAGATACGGCAGTGCGAACTCGGACAGGCCGTTAAGAACGCGGTCCATTAGACCCGAAAAGCAATAAGGCGCATTTTTCAGTCCAAAACTCAGCATAAGGGGCCGATACGTTCCGAATGGAGAAACGAACGCGGCGTATCGGCTAGCACGCTCAGTAAGAGGGACCTGCCAATAACCTCGCACGAGGTCTAGCGTGGAAATGTAGTTTGACTGTGACACTGTTTCCAACCTTTCCTCTAGATTTGGTATCGGATAGGTCTGGTCTCGAGTTATGGCGTTAAGGCGCCGATAATCGATGCATGGCCTAGGATCCTTTCCCGGCACTTGAACCAATATTAGAGGAGATGTATAGTCACTCTCACCCGGTACTATGACTCCCAACTCAAGCATTCTATCGATTTCCTCTTTCATGATCTGCTTCTGCACAGGGGAACATCGATATGGCTTACTACGGATTGGTTCCTCACATGTTAGCTCGATGTCATGCTTAATAACCGTCGTTTTTCCGGGACGGCTGGAAAACACGTCTTTAATCTCAGAAACAATCCTTCTCAAGTCCTCCTTCTGGACTTGACTTAACCTTGGCTCCAGGTTCAACTGTTCCAACATCACCTCTGAACCCCTTTCGCTTACATCGCTAGAAGTCAGAATTTCTGCTCCTTCCTCCTCTGAAGCATTCAAAAGCAGATTTACGACCGCCTGACGTTGAACGTACGGTTTCATCAAGTTGCTGTGATAAATTTTGTTAGACCGCTTTCCTAACTTCACTTCGTAGTTAGTATCGGAAAGCTTAGATATTACTTTAGCGGGCCCCTCTCAATGAACCTCCAGCTTGTTCTTCTTGGAAGGCCGCTGCAACATTACCTGACTTCCCACTTCGAAGGTACGTTTTTTTGCTGATTTTTCGTAATATTCTTTCGACATTACTTGCGCTGCCTTCATGTGGCTCTCCACAAGATGTTTTGTTTTTCCGAGCCTCTGAAGGAGGTCGAGAACATAAGCAACTACATTCGGGTCCTCATCATATCCCTCCCAGGATTCGCGTAGCATTCGCAAAGGTGTTCTTAAGCTCCGGCCATATACAAGCTCTGCGGGACTAAAGCCAGTGCTCTCATGAGGAGCAGACCTCAAAGCAAACATAGCGGGAGGAATACATGCTCCCCAGTCGCATTTGTGCTCATAACAAAGAGCTCTCAGTATACGTTTCAGAACTGAATGCATACGCTCTACCAGATTAGATTGTGGGTGATGGATCGAACTGTGCACCACCTTGATTCCACATTTATCCAAAAAGGTAGAGGTAAGGCAACTGGTGTAAACGCTGCCATTGTCGCATTGAATTTCAGAAGGAAATCCGACACGCGCGAATATCGAGAGCAGAGCATCCACGACGTGAGGAGAATTGAGCTCCCTAAGAGGTACCGCTTCTGGAAATTTCGTTGCTACACAGAGGGCAGTCAGGATGTATCGACAACCTTGCCTTGACTCCGGCAATGGCCCAACAATGTCGATAACTAGGCGCCGAAAAGGTTCTGTTATAACTGGCACAAGCTTCATGGGAGCCTTCCACTTGTCTGTGGTTTTCCCCACCCTCTGACAAGTGTCGCAAGAGCGCACAAAGTCTTCGGTATCTTTCCGGCATTTCGGCCAGTAAATCTCAAGGGAAATCCTAGCCTTGGTCTTCTTCAAACCGAGATGCCCTGCCCACGCGTTTTCGTGCGCAAGTTCCAACAGCTGGCGACGACACTTTTGCGGTGTCAAGAGTTGCTCATACCTGCGACCTTGTACATCTGTGTAGCTACGATACAATAGCCCAGATTTCTCATAAAAAGAAACATTCTTTTTCTTTACTCCCAATTTTACGCTTTCCATTAGCGCTTTTATCGAGATGTCTTCACGCTGCTCTCGAATGAGCGTCGCTCGATCAGCCCTCGACAGCTCACACCAACTTTCAGCTACAGGCTTGAGCGTATTGCCCGCCTCGCCCAACGGCGCCACTTCGGTTTCTCCGCCGACGGAGGAGGATACAACTTTATTCAAAAGAAATTTCATGGGTTTGGAGCTGGCCGCTTGTCTGCGGCGACCTCTTCTGCCCATGCAATGACTGCTTTCTGCAGTTTTCTCCGCCGACGGAGACGACGCTACCCGCTTAAGCTTCAGACGGCTCGAGTAACCCACCCCGAGAGTTTTCTGTCCGAGGCTCGCTCGACTCGCTGCCAAGGTCACGCAGCTCGGCCGCATTTGCCGGTGGTGGTGTACTACAAGGAACGAGATCAAGTTCCTGCGAAAGCTTCCGCGCTTGCGATCGCATGAGGGCCATGTACGCAACGCTGGGAAAGAACGATTTACCCTGCTCTTTGAGAAGCTGCTCCGAGTTGTTCGAAAAAAGATAAGGAAAACAATCTGGGAGAGCAGCAGACACAGCCGATTCGGTGTGAAGCTTACCGAAAGAGCCTTCAATGATCACCGTAGCAATCGGTAAGCAAGTGCTCTGCTCCTCGGCGACCTGCCTGATCCATGCGCATTCTCCTGTCAAGTCGTTCGGAGACACAAACGAAGGATGGACAACGTCCATAGTTGCCGCTGAGTCTCGAAGTGCTCGACACGTTTTCCCATTGACGCTAATCTCCTGAATATACGGTTCTAACAACCGCATGTTCTTTTCTGATTCACGGATCGTTGCGAAAGCAACCTTTTCTTTACAATTTACCGCGATGTGCCCTTCTTTTTTGCAATTGTAACAGATTAGCGGCTTCCGTGACTCAAACGTCCGTGTAGTATCAGTGCGCTGTTTGGGAAGCTCACTCGACTTCTGCGCTTCCGTCTGCCCTTCCCTCACAGTCTCCTTCGTAAAAGACGGGTCTTTTCTGAAATTACGGTGCGGAGCAGGTTTCCGGTCATCGGGTTTTTTTGAAAAGCCCTCTTTTCTCTCAGCTTTTTCAACACGCACGGCCCTACTGTGCAAGTTTCTACGAGTGTAGTACTCTTCAGCTAACTCTGCTGCCTTGTTTAGCTGTACTTCTCCAAGCTTATCCTGCAGCCAAAGCTTGACATCATCCTCGATACAGCGGTAGAATTGCTCCAATGCTATGCACTCTACCACTTTATCGCGATCGTCATAGACATCTTCGCCCTTGAGCCATTCAATTAAATCGGCTTTAAGACGAAACGCGAAGTCAACGTGCGACTCATTCCCCCTTTTTGCATACCGGAACCTTTGCCGGAAAGCCTCGGGTGACAATTTATATCTTCTCAACAGAGCCTCCTTAACCTCGTCATAGCTCTCAAACGCCTCCCTCGACAAACACGTTATCACGTCGGATACTTCCCCGGGAAGCAGAGCTAACAGGTTCTGTGCCCAAAGAGACCGCTCGATGCCATTTCTATCGCAGACGTGTTCGAACTTTACGAGATACTTCGCCATGTCCTCGCCCACTACGAACGGTGGCAGTTGGTCCCGAATTCTATGTCCACTAGCCTGAACCGTCGCAGAAGCTACGCTAGGCGCTTGCGAACACTGACGGAGTGCCAATTCTATTCTTTTCATCTCGAGGCGCTCTTCGCGTTCCTCACGCTCGCGGCGTTCTCGCCTTTCCGCCTCTTCACGCTCACGAAGTTCTAGTCTTTCGGCCTCCTCGCGGCGTTCTTTGATATCCGCCCAGGCCTCATCGACTTCCTCAGCCGTTACTCCCTCCTTCTGCATGATCTCAAGGATCGCTTGCTTTCGTTTCGCACGGCCCAGAGTAAGGCCGAGTTCTCCACAAATTTCGATGAGTTCCTTCACTTTAAGGTTCTCCATCGTTCACACTAGCCTCTTGCTATTTGCCCTCGTTAGAATCTACTTGCCGTACCCCCTATAAGTCTACTAGAACGACACGCAAGCAATTCTCAACCTGCTGTGTTTACACCCTCCGCATTAACTTAGTTTCAAAGCGCTCCGACTTGGCTCGAAACAATCAAAGCTCACTCCAATGATTCACACAACCTTCTCTAAACTACGATAACCTGTGCTAGAGAAGTCTGGTGAACTGAAGGGAAAACATCAGGCACTCACCGCATCGAGGTAGCTGACGCCGGCCGATCCCGCAGCTGCCATCCACTGTTGGGTAGCAGGTGTCTCAGCTTGCGACTGCTTCTGCGCAGAGCTGATAGACGGAGCGATCAAGGCGACGGTGAGTTAAGGCAAATTTATATACATATGTACAGAGGCGTTACATATTCGGCGCTGGGGCCGACAGCTTATGGGGCTCGCACAGCGGTGCGACTACGACCTGGGATTTCTTCGTTCGCTGTCTCGCTGTCTCCCTCTCTCCGCGCAGCTTGGTTCTTTTATAGCCCTGGCCGACCTCTTGCATCAGCCAGTAGTTCGAAGCCTCCAATCAGGAACCGCCGTTGGTCGCTGGCTCGAACCGGATCTGCGGGGGGAGAGGGCTTGCCGCACGTTGCGGGAGAGATTTCCGTCGGTTGCGTCAGGCGCAGCGCCGGAGTTGCCGGGGATTGCGAAAGGCTCCCGCCTCGTTGCATCAGCTGGTGTTGGCGCTGGTTGCGTCAGCCTCATCGCCGGAGTTGCCGAGGATTGCGTAAGACTCCCGCCTCGTTGCATCAGCGGGTGTTGACGCTGGTTGCGTCAGACGTTTTACCAGCTTGAATTCCTTGTCGAAGCAAGGAAGTTTGGGTTGGGAGCCCTGGCATAACAGCGTTTCAGGGACGGCCGCTATCTGCAATAGGCCGCAACGCTTACGCATCACTTATACAACTTCCAACGGAGATTCTGCGTGAATTTTTTTATTCATCCCTTCTAATTCGGACACTTCGGCGGTGAATGTTTAAGTTTTGCTGGCCAGATAGTCCCGCAGCTTGCGCTCCCTGTCGAAGCTCGGACTGCACGTCCACGGGGTGTCCGAGAAGTGCGTGTTGTACAGGAGCCAGGCGATATTCTTTCGCAGGTTGAGCTTCAGCAAGCGGTCAACCTGCCACAAGAAGTGTTGTCAAACATGTAGTCAAGCATTCTGTATCTTTCTTAACTCCTACCCAAGCTCCCTGAACAGCACAATGATCCCAGCACAGCTATAGAAGGCTGTCTTGTTGGGCGAGTTGGTACGATATCATCATTTGAGGAATCACAAAAAACGACACAGAAGAGGAGCACACGTGCACAGCGCTAGCTAACACAGATTTATTGAAGAGCGCACACGTATATATGGCCATGTAATGAAACACGTGATCCCAAACAACAAGAAAAGAAGCGATCTAGTGATTGGCAATGAGGAAATCTAACTCGATAGAATGCAACATTATTGACGCCCTCAAAACAAGCTTCACCAAATCGGTTGATAAAAAATATTCATTTCAATCTCTCGCTCCATCGAGAGCTCTGCGCCTCGATGGATAGATGGACGCTATGAGCGTCCCCTTTATAACGGGGTGGTGATAAGTCTGCCACTAAACTCGACAAACAAAAAATAGTTTTCCCTTTTCTCTTCTTTTTTTTATTGTTGGCCTAATGTCTCTAACCCAATAAATCTATCTTGCTACAGGAAAAAAAATGCCAGGTCTGCGCGGAAAGCGCTGCACAGTCACAGCGAAAGCTGGAAGAGCACGCGCGCTCGCTACGTGGAGGCTTCTGGACGCTACCGGCCAGTGTGTCCTGCTCGTCTTATTGAAACATAAGTAGGCAAGTTCATAAAACTATTTTAACTGAATGTTCAAGCAAAATGCCGAGCGAAATCGGGCGGTGTTGCCGTCATGAGCACGTTCAATGTCGATTGCTCGTGGTGTCGTCTGCTAGCCATCAATCTGTACATCTGCATGTAGGGCGACGATTTCTTTTCGCGACTGTTCTATGGCCGTGTCGCACTTAAAATGACTGTTCGGGCTTGGGCTTCCGCGTCTGCGTTAACGCGCAATATATGTGTACCGCGTACTCCACGTGTTCGGCTGCCAAGCATGCTCCTTTGGTTCAATTCCTTTGTTCTGAGTTTTCAGTGCATGACAAACGACGTCTGATGTCGTTCAAATAAATTAGGTGGTCGTTACAGGCAACAATCTTTGATTAAATCCAAGTTTGCAGCAGCTCCTGTGTAGGCGCGTCGTAAGTGCTTGAAATTTAAACCTGAAATAAAAAGGTTGCAAGCACAAGTTAAGATGGCATGCACGACGGTGATATGAAATATTGATAGGTTGTGCGTTCTTTTTTTGCAACAAATTTTAATTCTACATTATTGAATCAACGTTTGCTGACTCGTTCACGGTCGTCTGACATTATGGTAAACATAATTAGTGCAATCATGCTAACATATATAAATACAAAGCGTTCGCATCGAAAGTCGTAATAAGATGACTTTGCAATAAAATAGTATAAACCTCTCTCTGCAGTCGACGCTTGATAGGGCGTGGTGCGATCACTGTACCAAAGAGACTCTCAGGGTCCCTAATTCATTTGCCTAAGATGACTCGAAGGCCAAAGCCTTCTTTTTCTTTAGTCGATGTATTGTTCGTTCCTGGCGCCCCTCTGAATGCTTTCTGGGCGTAACGTGGTTTTGCACTGCCTCCAGGATCGGAGGCATCGCAAGCTTTCGACGCAGCACCTGATCTTGCATTGCCTCCGGGATCGGCTCACCGATCGCGGAGGCGATGCGCAAAGCGATGATGTCATGTGATCACGTCGTCATGTGACGTGACGTTATGACGTCACGAATATTGGCGGTTTTTATGTCATGAGGACGTCATAACGTGACGTCATCTTGTGATGATTTTTTGCATCACTCTTGTTGATGCTGGCGAAGCGGGACGCCGACGGTCAATTAGGCAGCGCTGCACGATGGAAAGCATCAATGCGGCTCACAAGCGGCAAACCGCATGAGTGTATCTATCTCTAATCAAGGGTGCGAACTGTACCACGCGCACCAGTGCTGGCGTTTCACTCGGAGCCGATAGTACGTGTAACAAGTATTAACGTGCATCCAACACACCCAATCAACGCTAGTTGTCCTCAATAACCCTCTGGTCGATGAAGTTATCAATTTTATTTTGTCGGCAAATGTTTTGTGTACATGACAACCATTGGGAGTGGAGTGTGACTTTTCGTTCTACTCAAGTCTGTTTACTATACGCTGCTGGCCTTTGTGAATAAGCCGTAAAATTGATCGCGCTTTGCTTCCAAAGCAGGGTAGGCTATCTTTAACTCGCTTGGCGGCAGGGGCGTAGCCAGAAATTTTTTTCGGGGGGGGGGGTTCAACCATACCTTATGTATGTTCGTGCGTGCGTTTGTTTGTGTGCGTGCATATATACGCAAGGAAAACAGAAACATTTCGGGGCGGGGGGTTTGAACCCCCCAGCCCCCCCCCCCTTGGCTACGCCCCTGCTTGGCGGGTCGTTCAAGGCCATGAAGCTATTCAAGGCCATGAAGCCCAGTGAGGGACGCTACGAACTGGGGGGCATGATCCTGACGCGATGGCTGTGCGTATATAGAAGATATGGTAAATGTAAACGTTTCTTAACCTCCTGTAATGCTATCTGCCATCTAAAAAGCAATCGTTATAAGAAAATACAGATAGTAGTTGAGGAACACTGTGCTACGCGAGTGAACTACAACGAAAATGCTTCTGTGTTAGCCAGAGCCTAGCAGGCGACAAAAGCCGAATCCCCGCCTTTGCGTCACTGGAGCGCAGTTCGCAGCGCCGCCATCGGTGGCGCACGAGGCTAATAGAGTGGACAATATAAAACAAATAAATAAAAGAGGAAAGAAGCCAGAGGAAGCCCGTAGCGCAAACCTGCTCGCCATTAAAAAATGCCGGTAAATAACAAATGTAGTTCTACATGTGTTATTCTACATGTATCAGCACTACATTGTACTGCCCTGCCGCGACATAATGAATAAAGCACAAAAACATAATAATATAGCATTATTAACTGTTGGGCTTTAATGTCCGAAAATCACGATATACGATTGTGAAACACACCGTAGTGGAGGGCTGGCGAAATTTCGACCGCCGCAAAATCCAAGTTCACGGGCCTCGGGCATTTTCACCTCCATCGAAAACGCGGCCGCCGCGGCCGGGTTTTAAACAAATTTCACCATCTCCCACTAAAGGGTACCATGTGGGGATGCGAAGAAGCCCATGGGTCGATTTAATGTTCCGTTCATCACGGGCACCTTGCCCGATGGTAACGCGTCCTTGCATGTGGAGCACACCATGAATTCACTGTAGTTGATGTTGCTGTTACTCGTCCCGAACTCTTGTTGGAGCACGCCACGCGGGCTCAGTGCGTCCGCAGAATCTCGTTCTCCGACGTCATCACACGATTGCTGAGACAGTCTAAGGGAAAGAGGGCACAGCGTCTTACCCAGGCCCTTACACAGGCCCGAAATCGCCAGCGCGTGCCAGCACACGTGGTTTTGTCTGCGTTACGCTAAGCTAGGACAGCACACGGCAGCCCGGGTTCCTAAAGTGCTCTGCACGTATCATCATCCAGGCGGTCGAAGAACAAGGCGAGGAAGACATTTCCTTGGCGCGAGCGCGCGCTCAATATGTTACAGATGGCTATGGTAAGTTTTAGAAAGCGGACGGTCGCCAATGGAACTACGGACAAAGCCCAGCACAAAAGCCGCTTCCCAATGTCCCATCTAAAAAAATCACAGTTTCGCCGAAAGCGCGAAGCAATGAATGCGATAGCAAGAAGCTGTAATGCTGTACGAAGTGAGGCTCGCAGCTTCAGGAGTTGTGCAGATGTTGTGCAGCAAGAAGTTCATGATGTCTTTCCGCGATGTTGCTGGGGAAATGTACACTGCTGCGACGACGAAGCCGTGTGATGTTTTCACGGCACATGCATCACCACAACTCATCTGGGGCAGCGAGATGAGTTGGTATGGAACGCTGCGCGGTAAAAGTGTGGTCTCGTCGAAGCGTTCGTAAAGGGCGACTCCAGCAGCTGGTTGATTTTGTCGTTTTGCGAGGCTCACGCACTTGTGTCCTTGCAGTTCGACGGCACTGTCCATCCAGGTTTCCGTGAAGCACAGTAGATGTACCTCGCGGATGACGTGATCGTGCGAGACATCGACGGCGTGAGCGGGCAACGAGCGTACGTTCATATCGCAAATTGCAAATATGTGCGGTGACTGGAGGACGGCGGGGCACTTGGCGGCAGGGTATCGGAACGAAATGTTTTTCGTTTCGGTTTTAGTTTCGTTCCACCGCCAAAAGTTCCGTTCCGTTTCTGTTCCGGAACGAAAAAAAATATGTTCCGTAACGGTTCGTAACGGTTTTTTGCGCAAAAATTTGAAGTTAAGGTAATCATAAAGAATATTGGATTTGTGATGTAGTGACTTGGAAAGTGGGACAAGGGTAAAACACGTTCTTCAGAGGAGCGGGAGCAACTCTACCACGAATTCCTACAAACTTGCACAAAGCCGTATTAATATCAAAGTCATAGTATTTATTTTCTCAAAAGACAAATACGATTGTTTAGTGGGGTCAGTGCTTAGTGTCAAGCGAGTGAGCACGACCTCAGAAGCAGCACGTCACTGAGTGTACTCTCTGATGTCCGAGACTGCTGTTCTGATAAAAGGATCGCCAGGCCTGCGGGGAACACGCAGCACAGTCACAGCGAAAGCTAGAAGAACGGACTTTGTAGAGCCCGTTGTAGATTCTCTTGGGGCACCTAATACAAGTACACATGCAAGGTACCCACTACGCCATAAATCATCGTAATTTTTCTCAAGTAGCGTAGTTCCTACTATGCAATTTTTCGTTACTTTTTTGGAGAAACGTGGTACCCGCTACACATCTGTATAAGTCAGTGCACTTTGTGATGTGGCTGATGACGATGAGGAATTACGGCTGAGCACTTTGCAGTTGGTGGGAACTTGCAGTGTTGCGGAATGGGAGCCTCCTTACCATTCCAATTCCATTCCGCGGAATTAGAACTTGCCGCAATTCCATTCCTTTCAATTCCTCGCAATGAAAAAAACTTAGCCCATTCCCACTCCGGGAATGGCCGGGCAGTTCAATTCCATTCCTGTTTTCCTCAAAGTAGGAAAGGCATCTTGATAGTTTTATCGAGTCAAGAATGAACGCCCCATAAAGGTAATGTCATCAGAGGCATTAAGAACTGCAAAAGTACGCAAAACACGTGACCAAGGTCGAGGGATTGTAGCATGGTGACATATCTCGTGCAGTACAGCGACCCTACTAATACCCATAGGGGCAGTTATCCCGCTACCTATAGTGTTTGCATGGTCAGCATGTTTGAACGAATGGTACGATGTTTTAATATTGTTTAACCTTAAATGTCTTAATGCTAAAATGCCGACATAGCGTATTTTTATGCTGAAAAAGTATTCAAGAAGACTAAGTCGTTTTGCCACGCTACTGGAGCGGTCGTGAATATGAAGAAAACTAAGATTTGGTTAATATGGGGAACAAATCCCTTTAGATCTGCTGGTATTAGTTGGAACAGTGCACCTGTCGGCCACCTTGTGCCTTTGCATCGAATACGGAACACTGGGCCGCACTGCTCGTCAGCACTCATGGTTGTCAAGCGCGCCTCGCAAGCATGGATGTGGTGAGGAGAACTTTCTGTGTTCGCCTGTGCGCAGGTATGCAGTGTCTTCGTTGTCGCAAAGGTTATTCACGTGTGTCAGGTACTAAACTGCTCGTGAGATAAAGATCAGGCTGTGCATAGAGTATTCGCCACTTTCGTGTGGGGGTATCAATGCGAACAAACGCGCAGGGGTAGCTTGTTTCTCCCTTCAGTACCTGCTGGGATAATGAATTTGTTTGTACGCTAACTTATGCCTCTGTTTGTAGTAGGCGCGTTGCTTATAAATGTACCGTGCTTATATTGAGCCTAGCCATTTTAAAAATACAACTTTATTGTTAAATTCAAGGCTATGACTTACTAATGTTTGAAGTTTGAAAAACAGCACGTAGACGAAAACGTACTCTATTTTCGGAAAAAGATGTAATTCCATTCCCCTTCTATTGCGTGAAAAGGGCGCTTAATTCCATTCTCATTCCATTCCTCCAAGCGTTGCCCCCATTCCATTCCGCGCTTGCGAAAATGTGGAATGATTTCGGAGTCATTTCACTTCGGGAGTGGCAACTCCGCAACACTGGTGGGAAGCATTAAACCCCACACTTTGTGCTATTAATAGCCTTGTGTGATGACTGGTTGTTATTTTACTCTTCTGCCACGCTATATTACATATGTTAACTCGATTCCCCACCCGACATGACGCCCCGATAGAGTATTTTTGCGAAGGAGTTACAAGCACCAGCGTGGCACTGTGGTAAAAGACCCGACTGCCACGCCGGGGGCGCGGGTTAAAATCCCATCCAACCCTAGAAATATGTTTCTTATTCATTTTTTTTTATTAGCAGTCATGGCACCGGCATGGATAGCAGTCATGGATATCAGTCATGGATAGCAGTCACGGACACCGGCAGCGGCGGACAACTATGGCCCCAAAATCAGCTGTTGTGATCTCATAACAGCTTTCGCTGTAACAAACTTCAGCGCTGACAATGCCATTTTCACTTTGGCCTGCGTGGCAGGCGCGCAAAAGTAGACATGCGTTATTATAAACATCTCTGGTTGTCACTGTTTTCGTTTTTCGCACAATTTCAACATATCTTTGCTTTGGAATTCCTGCCTGAGGTACGCGCTAGTACTGTACCCTGAGATATGCTCACATTGCACGAGCTCAGTTGTTCCGAATCGCGAAGTTTTCTCGTGAACCGAAAAACGATTGAAAAAATTTCGGTTTCATGCCGGAACGAAATAATATATAAAGTTTCGGTTACGTTTTCGTTCCGGTCAAAAATATCGTTTTTTTCTTTTTTTCTTTTTCGGTTTTCGTTCCGTTCCGACACCCTGCTTGGCGGCGATTGTATTAAAGGGGCCCTGCAACACTTTTCGAGCATGCTCAAAAAGCGCTGCCGATCGGTAGTCGAGGCTCCCGAGAACACGCGAGCCAAATATTATAGCGATGCGCACGGCCTGAAATTTACAATAAATTCTCAAAGTCAGCTGAAAATCGCTCCCTCTTCTCTCGACAAATGATGCATTAGTCCGCAAAATATGACGCGATTGTCGGCAGTTCCACCAATGGCTGATGTTATAATCACGATAACACCCTCATTATTACTTTCGTTGTTAATTTTGAGTTCAATAAGTAGATAATATGTATGTTTATATTCTGTTATCGCGTTAAAAACACCGAACAAACATTAATATTAGCACTTCCGGTCTCACCGACAGCTCGTTTGCTCGTAGTTGCGTGGTTCCGTTTTCTTCGCCATGCGCAGTGCCGAAAACGTGAATATTTCTGTGCTTTTGACCATCGCCGGTTGCCGTTGAGAGTGGCAGCCATTCGAGTGTTGCCTCGTGAGCTGAGAACTGCATCGTCGGCATGTTCTCACGACCGAGCGAGGCAGGGGCGCAGCGTGTCTCCGATAACAATAGAGAGTTTTAGCACTGGGGACCCTAAGCCACCTGCGTACGCACGCTCTTGCGTTCCTTTGTACTCCCAGCCGCATCCACCGAGAATACAAAAGAGCGCAAGGGACCGCGCGCCCCCAAGCCCGCGGGAACCCAGCACTAAAACTCTCTAATGCTGGCGTCCGGTAATGGCGGCGCTTCGGGGTCGTCTGCCAGTGCCGTCTTACGAGGCGGTGTATCGGAGTATGGGCCGAAACCGATCTCAGCTGTCATTCGATCCAAACGAGCGCGCAGGTTTGCTTCCATGGTTGGCAGAGCGATGAAAACACTACGGCGTTCGAGGTGCACACCCAACATTACCAAACCGACGCGCAGTTTTCAAGCACGCGCGATACACAGTGCGATCGGCTCCGCTCGACGAGAACGACGCAAGCCGACCGGAAGTGGCGGCACAGACCACGTGGTTACGCCCAGACGTCAGAGAGAAGAAAATGAAGAAAAAAACTCCGCCGGCGCTCTTGGGCGGAGCCTCGCTCCACTGCGCTCCCTTCCTCGACTCGCTGCCTAGCTTTCCGCGCGCTCGCGGCGTTGAGTTGAGGGAGAAAGCTGCGTAACGTGATCTCTATAATTTGATAACACCACTTAGACTTGACGGATTCGAAAACTTTTTGCGGCATATGACTCGTGAAGAGTCATACGTTAATAATGAGACTGTTCCAATATAACTAAGAAAGGTGTTGCAGGGCCCCTTTAAGTCGATGACTTTCCAATTGACGAAATTCGTCCGACAAGGCCCGATCGGGATTTTCTCTACCATGGTAAAATGTGAAGTCCTGTTCTGCGTTTGTTAAGGAAAGTCAGTTCAGTGTGGTGGCTCGACTCAAAGCAACGTAGACAAGCATCTGAGGATGGCGCTTGTGGTACTCGTACACCACCTGGCTGTATGTTCCCCCCTGAGATTTGTGTATGATGAGAGCACTCGCTTGCATTACGGGGAATTGCTTGCGACGGCAAGAAACACCCGTTTTTTTGTCCAAAGTGATGGTGGCGGTGCACAGTTCGATGGGCACGGAGTCGACAGGCACGACAGGACCCGTAACTTCGCGAATAGTCTTCGACTTGACTCGAGCAATGTTGCCTGTTGCTTTAGAAGGAAAGTGGGGCCAAAGGCGTTTGGGGAGGCGCAACTCATCCAACTGCACGTGCGTGAGTTGACCCACCGCTCCATTAACCAAGCCGTGGGACACGTCAATGTTGAGGGTAAGCATGTATGGCTATTCTGAACATACCACAAGTTTTCGCGGCAGGTTGCCAACCTCAGAAGTGGTAAGGGAATGTAACCGACGCTTCGTACTCTCACAGTCGGCGTCACTGCGGTAGCCGACAATGGTGTCGTCTGCATTAGCCTCGTAAATAGCGTCCACGTCCTGGACGGCGTCCTGCGCGTTGTACGCCTCGGCTTCCTTGTTGGAATAGAACAGCCTGACGCCGTGAGGACAGTGAAGCTTCGCGTCGTCCTTGGAGACAAAACGGGCTTGAAGCATGTCGACTTCCTCCTTTTCGAGCGCACGACCATCGCCAATCTTAGACAAGGCGGTGGAAAACTTGGCGTCGCTCTGGCGGACGACTTGCGTAAGTGGAAAGTAGGAGAGGTGATGCCAGTGACGTGGGTGTTAAAGATGTTGTCCCGTGTCCTACTGCGTTTGTGCCCCTCGCTTGCGCGAACCGGGGGCAACTGGCGCAAGTCACCGCACAGGATGAAGTCCAAGCAGCCGAAAGGTTCATTGTAGTTTGCAGTTATCTGTCGCAGACGGTCGTCCACACGCGCGAGAGTGTCGCTGCTCATCATGCTGCATTCGTCAACAATGACGCACTTGATGTTGGTGAACGCTTAACGGAAGGAGTTAAGGTCTCCATTACGCAAGCCCCCGTCGGTGCGCATACTCAGCTTGAACGCGGCGTGCACGGTGAGTCCGCCGATGGCAACCGCTGCCTTGCCTGTTGTGGCGCACGAGACCTACGCGGTGTGCGTGGACGTGGAGGCGGTGTTGGTGTAGCGGTTGTAGGCGTCTATAATAAGCCGCAGAACGAAGGTCTTGCCACAACCTGCCGCGCCAGTCAGGAAAATTCTGAGCGGGTCGGAGGCAGGGCACGTTAGGCGGCGGATGACTTCCCCAATAAATTCGAACTGCTCCTTGTTGGTGAGCCGCACCATTTCCCTGTAGGCGTCACCGGTCATGACGTCCTGACGCGTGCAGACGGCAGTGCAACGACCTTTTGCCGCTACTAAGTTGGCATCAGGGGCTCCAACTAAATCACAAGTCGTCGTTCTGGTCGAACGAACGAGCGTGCCGTGGGTGAATTTTACTGCGCGATTCGGTATCATGAGCGTCGTCTGCGCACATCTGGAGGCATATGTCACGCAGCTGGTGCATGTCGAGCTTGCGGTCATATTCAGATCGCTTCAGAAGCAAGGCATCCACGTTTTCGGCGTAAATATGTTCAAAAGCAATACCATCAAGAATGTCCACTTCCCGGCGGAAATGAAGAAACAGCGTAACCGCTTCTCGCTTGTAGTTTAGTGAGTCGTCGATGGAGTAGCAGGGGTAACGAATGATGGCTAGATCGCGGCGCTTTTGGTAGGAGTGGACATTGTAAAGCGCTGCAAAGTCTGCCAAGCACACGTGTTCCAAGCTATCGGGGCGGTCTTCGTATCTCCCCAACACCCCAAATTTCCACACATCCGCTGACGCCGCGTCGACTCCAGCTGCTTCCATCTGCGCGCGCGTTTTGCGAACGCGTGTGCGCTCTTCCGTGAGGCATGTGGCAATATACAAGATCCGTGTACTTGACTCTGACATATCCTGTCGGAGCAGTGTCCAAGCAGCTTCCTGAGCACTCATCTCCACAGCTTTGAGCATCTTAACGCCAAGTACACGAAGTGCCTGGCCATAAGGTATGTTCGCAGTGTTTTGCCAAAATGTCCGAGACAGCATTGTGCTGATTTGAGACTCCGCGATTCGACTTATTTCACGTAATCTACGACATACGTCGCACACGAGTACGCGTCCAGGATCACCTGAAGGTCCATGTTTGAGTCTAGCATAGAGGCGACCCACGGGTTGAATGCGTTGATCCACTTTTGCTGCACTGTTCGTTGGATAAACAAGGTCGGGCGCGTACTGCCAGCGCGGAGCACGGAGACGTACTCTTCATGGGATGTGACTGCGTGGTGTTGAAGGAATTGACTGATATTGTCGTAGTATGTACTTTCTAGAGCGGCGTGCATCTGCAAAAAGCGTTCTTTAAGTGTCACGCGCCGCGCGGCTTCGGCATCGTATTCTGTGGGGGGATAGGGAAGCAGCACCATGGACTTTTCGGTGGGCCAAAAAGGAGCGCCAAAACGGCAGCGAGCGCGCTTGTAACAAGTGTGCGTGTGTTGGTGCACTTGAGTACGAAGGCGCGGCAACAAAGATGTATCGAGTGACACGAGGTGCGTTGCGAGGCGCATCGTTTCTGGCATGTCAGGGCAGACGGTTTCGTCAGGTGCGTTCTCCAGCCAAAGCAAGATGTGAGCGTGTGGACTGCTTCGGTGCTGGAACTCAATTCGCTTGAAGTAGTCCACGACGCGGTAAGGCTTGAAAGAGAGTGAGTGCGGCTACACAGGATGTTTAGGATGACGCACACGAGCCTGTGAAAGTAAATGGCGCACACTACGGGGTCACTGTTGACGAGCTGGGCACGGTAGATTGATGTCATTTCCGACACGTGCACTTCTAAGCCAGAATCTTGATGGCGCAACCGCTCAAGCAGAGTGAGTAATCGCGGCCAGTGCATCTCTGAGGCTGACAGGGTGAGAAACGCAGTCGGCTTGCCAAGCGGGCGTTTCATAGCGAAAACATCTTTCTTTCGCTGCTGCCAGTAGTGGACAGTGTTGGAAACGCCCTTCATAAATGCCATGTCTTGGTCAATAGAATTCTGAATGAAGTGTTCGTCTTCAAGCATTTGGCGCGTGATTTTCTCGGTGTTGTCGTTGACACGAAAAGTGACGGCCAGGCTGCGACTGACTCTAAATCGGAGCATCTTCATTGCCATGAACAGGATGTGGTGAGGCGAAACACCGCGACAATCTTTGCGACGTATCTCATAGGTAGTATACGTAAAGGGTGGGGGATGCGCTTCTGGTTTAACTCGCCGGGGCTTCCCAAGGTATATCTGAGGGAAGGAGATTTCTTCCGCTCTTTCGTCGTACAATATGCTGAGAGGCTGTTTGTGTTAACCAGGAGCTATGGCCAAGTAGCGCTCTTCGTCCCATACAACAGACTGTTCGAATGCATTAAGCGCCACACATGCATCAACAGGATTTTCTACGTCCGGTCACTGGGGCAAGCTTTCGACGGAATCCTCAAGCAGTTGAAATGCATCGTCGTCGGGAAGAGCATCTAAAGCAGAAGCGTCCAGAGTGATACCAAAGTACTTGTACAATGTACTCCGACACAACACATCGAGCCAGGGTTTCAACTCGGATGTTTTCACAAGACCAGAGAGGTATGTTGTCTTGTTTAGAAGCTTTCGCTTAATGTGAACATTGATGGCATGATCTGCGTGGACGTTTCGCGGTAACGATTTAACCATTGTATCTACTTCGACGGGAACGTTAACGACGGGGCCGACGATGCCATACTGTCCTCAACCGTACATAAGGCGACGAATTTGCATGAATGGTAGACGGGGAGCGATCAAACGTTCACTCACCAAGTTCAGTGGAGGCAGCTCAGCGGGAATGGCCGGGTAAACGTAGCCGTTACTGCGAGAGAGGGCTGGTATTGCATTCCTTTGCAGTGCCCCGCGGCATGTTGAACACAGCATGAAGGAATGGACGTCTTCGTTCGGACACTCGGTAGCGAGCAGGGGCACATGACCTACGCGGATGGGCAAGAGGTGAGCTTAAACCAAAGGCGATCACAAACATCACATGCATATCCAAATGGGTTATTGAAGAACTGTTTTTCGAAATGTGCGGTGACTGCTGTCAAATCTGATGCCTCTGGGCAAGACGCGGTTACTTGGGGCAAGCGCCGCTGTCGCCTTGACTCGGTTTCGCGTTCTCGCACATCTGCATCGTCACGCCGAGCTCGATGCGCAGCCGCTTCCTGCGCTCGAATTGCAGGGTCCTGTCGGCGTTGTTTCCTCGCCTCGGCCTCGCGTTCCCGCACTGAGGCATCTTGACGACGGGCACGATGTGCTTCCGCTTCGTGATCTTGAACTGCTGGGTCTTGTCGACGCTGTCGCCTCGCCTCAGCCTCGTACTCTCGCACTGCGGCATCCTCAAGACCGGCACGATGTGCCTCTGCTTTGTGCTCTCGAACTGTGGCATCCCTACGGCGGGCACGAGGTTCGTCCGCTTCGTGCTCTCGAACTGCCGGGTCTTGTCGACGCTGTCGCCTCACCTGACCCTCCTGTTCTCGCAGGACCGCGTCTTGGCGCCTTCGGCGTTGAGCTGCTGCGTTAGACGCACGTGCGGCAGCACGTTGTTCCTGCGTCTGAGCACGTATGCGAGCCCGCCTTTCTTCAGCACGACTAGCATTTCATTGAAGCTATTCGGCCGGTATTCGGACGACACGCGGGGGCATGACAGCGCGAAGCGGCCCGTGATGGACGCGCTGCTACGCTGTAGGAACCCCCGGCAGCAACTACTGTGGCTAGTAAGAGTTGGGAAACGCTAGCTGACCAGGCGGGCAGGGGGAGCATAGGCGACCTTCACTTCACGAATATTCCCTATACCATGACGGTGACGAGAGCGCGGTGGCGCTGCCATGAAAGGTGACTTATCAGGGGAATGCACTGCAGCGGCTCTCCGTATGTCGGTACCACATCCGGTGCGGTGGTTACCTCAGCGGGTCTGCAACTCGTTTAAGCTGCTGGGCTTTTCGTTTCATTGAAAACAGCTAAGCAATGAATCTGATAGCAACAAAGGGGACCGAAACGCGAAGAGCGGGAAGCAGCTTGAAATTTCCAGCGCGTCCCTCGAGCTCAAAGGATGTCGCTAAATGAACAAACAGAAGATGAGCGCGAACTATCAAGTGAAGCACGCACGAAACGAACGCACAGATATACACCGAACGAGCGCGAATAAGCTGTGACAATGGATACTCTCAGTGTGAACAGCGCTCCTGTTGCAAAGGCGGCCGAAGCAGCGAAGGAAACTAGCGTGCTTCAAGTGTCGAGCTCTGACACTTGATAGTTCGCGCTCATCTTCTGTTTGTTCGTTTAGCGGCGTGCCTTGAGCTCGAGTGACTTTCGTACGCTCCGTAACATGAGCGCGGACATCACGGTGAATGCTCGAAACATTCCTCTTCCCCTCACCACGAGAAAAGCGCGCGAGCAGACAGCGGAAAGGCAAGGTTCTCCCTGCGCAAATATAAGAAGCGAGCGAGCTCGCCGACGACTTTTAAGTCCGCCCGTCGCGCTCCTAGCGCCATCTCGCTGGTAATGAAGAAACGCATGTATGCGCCTGCCGTCTCTGCGTCCGTCAAGCGGTAAAGCGTCCGTCAAGCATCCGTCAAGCGGCACCCAAATGCTTAGATCGATGAAAGTAAATTCTTTGAGTATGTTCAAGATTTGCAAGTGTCAGAAATGCGTCGAGTTTCCCTCTGTTTGCGCTAATGTAGGATTGTAGTAACCTGAATTTGTATATGTCGTTAGCCATAGCAATTTTATGTTTAACAAAAAGTTGTCCTGTGTGTTCAAGGTATGGTATGTTTTCTATTGCCCTGATCGCTCTTTTTTGAAGTATTTTTAGCTTATTTAAATTTGTGGACGCAGTGTTTGCCCAAACTAAAGCGCAGTAGTTCAAGTGGGCATGGAAAAGAGCCTGATATATCATTCGCTTTATAGTAACGGGCAAAAGACGTCGACAACGATTTAAAGTGCCAACCACCCGTCTCAACTTTAAGCTAATATGGTCTGTATGCTCATTCCAGGATATATGTTCATTAAAAACCACTCCAAGCGTCTTAATTGATTTGGTCACTGCAATTTTGTATGGGCCTAGGGTAACATAATTTGGTACCTGCAGGGATATGTCGAGAGCTCGGAAAAGGACACATTTTGTTTTTGATTCATTTAACATTAAATTGTTCTTGGTAGACCAATCACGAAGCTTATAACAGGTGTTGGCCGCTAAAGCCTCGCGAGTACTAAAATCTTTTCCAGTAAAAAATAATGTGCAGTCATCGGCATATATTATGAAGTTGCAATTTTCACCAATTCTGGCTATATCATTTATGTAGTTTAAAAACAATACAGGCCCCAGAATACTACCTTGTGGTACCCCGGTTTTAATTGGTTGTGTGCTCGATTTGAAGCCATTTATCTCAACATACTGAGACCGCGCACTCAGATATGACTGCATAAGTTTGAGTGGTATTCCCCTAAATCCATAGCATTCTAATTTATTTAATAACAGTTCATGAGATACGCGATCAAAGGCTTTACTAAAGTCCAAATATATCAAAAGTCCAATATCAAAAGTTTCTTTTCGATATTGCAAAGTATGATTTCTTTCTGTGCTAGTAAGGCCCTTTCTGTTGAAAGTTTCTTTCTGAAACCATATTGGCATTCGGTTATTAGATTGTGTTTTCTCGAGAAACTGTCAATTCTACGGTTTATTAATTTTTCAAGGCATTTTGAGAAAACTGGTAGTATAGATATTGGGCGATAATTGCTTAAGTTGTTTTTATCTCCAGCCTTATATATTGCAGTAACTTTCGCTAGTTGCATGTTGGTTGCGAAAATACCTGTTGATAACACTAAGTTGTACATATGTGCTAGCACTTCCGCTATGAGGTCTAATACATACTTTATTGGTCGCATTTGTATGCCGTCAGGATCACAGCTCCGACTATTTTTTATTCTACCGAATAGCGTAATTACTTCAGATGCGGAAATCGGTTTAAGAAAAAGCGTGTTTGATAACCTAGTAATGTCAGTTGTTGTTTGCGCGCTCTGACTGGCATTTCCTATTTTCACAAAGAAGTCATTAAATTTTTCTGCAAGGTCGATGCCGTTTAATATCCTTCCATCTATTTCAAGATTATCTATCTTGGCGGCAGGGGCTCCTTTGTTCAGTACTTCATTTAACTTTTTCCACATGGTATTACGTTGCTCTGGACGTTCTAGGTCAAAAATACGACTGTAGTAGTCTCTTTTCGCCCTTTCTTTTTCTTTATTTAACCGATTTCTAAGAGCCTTGTATTCAGCCCATAAGTTCGCATTACGTGTTTTGACGAACTGGTGGTAAAGTTTATTTTTATGGTTTATCGGACGCTTAAGGTAGTTTGTTATCCATGGCTTCCGCGATCTGCTTGACCTGTGATGTGCCTTAAGAGGAAATGCTTCGAAGTAAAGTTCCTTGAATGTTGCAATAAAGTTGTTATATGAGTCGTTTGCATCTTCATCAGCCATTATATTATTCCAATTTGTCTGCATGATGCGGCACCTAAAGTGCTCCAATGTGTTTGGTGTTATTGAGCGGTACATGAATTTTTCTGGTTTTACATAGGCCAAATTGGTATGCATTTTTAGGAAAATGAATATAGGCAAGTGATCGCTTATGTCAGAACTGATCATCCCTGAAATTGTTTCTTCTGCGGTAGAATTTGTAACAAACATGTCCAGCAATGACGCTGTAGATTCAGTAATACGCGTAGGCATAGTAATGACATTTTTAAATGAGTTGCACTCAAGCACGGAAAAAAATTCAGTACTTGTGACTGAGTTCTTCGAGGCATCTATGTTGAAATCGCCACCTACGGTAAGCATATAATTCATAGCACTTGCATGTGACAAAAGTCGATCAAGAAATGTTAGGAAGTCAGCCGTAGAACCACCAGGAGGGCGATAGAGAACAGCAAATACATTTGTGCCCTTCTTTAGACATAGTGATTCGTAGTTTTTTGTGACAAGACTATATTCTTCGATTACTTCACAACAACTCAAGTGTTGTTAGAATGGCAACGCCACCCCCTCTACTCTCCGTGCGATTTAAAAAGAAGTGATTGAACCCTGGCAGCATCAAATGTTCTGACTCATCAGTATACCACATTTCTGTGAACATTAAAAGGTCAAAGTTTGTGCCACACGATTCCAAAAGCGAAGTGACATCATCCTTTTTTGGTTGAAGTGATCGGGCGTTTAAATGCATCACTTTGAACAGGCCACGGGCGTTTTTTCTAGAATTCACAATGCGCTGAATGTCCTCAGCGGTGATATAACTAGCCAACAACATGGTAAAAAAGAAGCCATCACCCAATACTTCAAAAGCTTCACTTGTTAAGCGCTGCTAATTTTTTCAACGTCACTTTCTCGACAGATTGCCACGATAGGTGACGTCTCCATTTGACGGGCAAAAATGTTTCCGTTTCTTGTCCAAACAAACTTCCAACCATGTTCACGCTTTCGTGAAATTGCCATGCCCAGTAGTCTCTTCATTTCCGGACACAAGTGCTCATTGACATAGATGGGGGCGTCACTTTGCAAGCCGATAGTAGCGTTCGTTATCTTCTTTTTTCGAGCGACATTGAGAACCCTGTCACGCTTTTCACGGCGTTGGAACTGAACAATAATGTTTGGTTTATCTTTATCTTTACTTGGCACCCGGTGACACACATCGACGTCACAGGCTGATATGGGTTCTCCGATAGCTTGTCCAACTTTCATCAGAACATGTGCAAGGTTCTCATCGGCTGCCTTTACAGTTCCCTTGATTTCAATATTTCGATTTCGCGAGTATTGCTCAGATTTTAACATGTTCGTTTGACAGGTAGCAAGACCCTTTTCGAGGGTGAGGATCCTGAGTTTGAGAGCGTCATTTTCTTTATTGATTTGTTTGTTCTCGTTCAGAACAAAGTCAAGTCGGCGATTCACATCATCGAGACTGTCGCCAACATGACTTAAGCTCAATTTGATTTCCTCAAATTCCGCACGCATCTTGCGCTCGTCTGTGCGCATGCCTCGTTCGAAAGCTTCTTTCGTGCTTTTCCACTCAGTTCTCATTTCCTCTTTAAAATCTTGCAATAGTTTGGCAATTTCTTTTGACATGATAAGTACAGAGACTCACAGCAAACACAAAGAAAAATAAATCACAGGGCAGCAGCGACAGCAGCTAAAAATATTGCACAAACCTATCATAGATCAATGCAAGAACCTGTGCACCAACCTGGAAAATGCAGTAGATGCTTGTAAAAAGACGTGCGCACACCACTGTCACTGCTGCCAAAATGCCGGTCCGTGGGGGCGGTTCCGGAAATATATGGACCAGTGGCTGTGTCTGGTTGAAGGCTCGTACACCAGTCGTCGCTTGCAGTCAGTCGTCGTGCTCGCTGGCGGGCGTCGATGAGATAGTAGTTCCCGCACGCAGCTGTTTAGCAGTGTTCAGAAGTGCTCGATATCGACCGGTGTCGAGATCTGGAAAATGCAGTAGATGCTTGTAAAAAGACGTGCGCACACCACTGTCACTGCTCCCAAAATGCCGGTCCGTGGGGGCGGTTCCGGAAATATATGGACCAGTGGCTGTGTCTGGTTGAAGGCTCGTACACCAGTCGTCGCTTGCAGTCAGTCGCCGTGCTCGCTGGCAGGCGTCGATGAGATAGTAGTTCCCGCACGCAGCTGTTTAGCAGTGTTCAGAAGTGCTCGATATCGACCGGTGTCGAGATCGGGAAAATGCAGTAGATGCTTGTAAAAAGACGTGCGCACACCACTGTCACTGCTGCCAAAATCGATATAAACCCCCGTGGAAAATTCCGTTATCTCGCACCAATTACGGCACCCAAAGGCTTAGCCATATGTTGACAACTATACTCAATTCATATGAGCAGCAAGACATAAATATCGACAAATTAAACACTATCGATGTACAAACACTATTTTTGTAGGTTTGTATTGTTTACATAAGTCACTCTGTGTTGCTTCGCATCATTCTTTTTGTCTTCTTTTTTTTATCATTCCTGTGTACCTCATTGTGTACCTTTCTTATGTGCAAAAGCAATGATACACACTCTACGAATTATTGTGCTCATGTGTTTATGAAATATTCCTTTTTGTTTGTATACCTTGGCCTGTCATTTACTTCGCCTTTTACTTGTATTATTACTTGCTTTATTTTATTTATTTTTTCATTCTATTCTTGTATTTTGTTTTTACCCTGTCATTGCTGACGCAGGGTGGACGGTGCTTAGTCAAGCTGCAATAACTGCAGCTTTTTTGCCGTCCCCCCATTTTTCGCCATTGTATCTGTTTTGGTGAAAAATAAACACTGATGATGATGATGAAGGGTGTGTGTATATAACGCTCGCCGTTAGCTACGTGGAGGATCTGCGTTTCGTGGCCTAGCGGTTAGCGCCACTCGCTGTGGAACAAGAGGTCCCTGGTTCGATTCCGCGCTTCGGAAGCATTTTTGTGAATTATTTTTCTTTAGGTCTTTTCTATATATACGCATACTTATACATATACGGTGCATGACGGCGGTAACGGCAACCGCAAAAACCAGCTGAGATTGTCCATATAATTGCTATCGCAAAAAAGGAATTTGGCCAGCTGCACTTCCTGAACACTGCCGAAACAGCGAAGTTTATGTCGGTCGTTCATCAGGCTATATCATACTTCTATTTTTCAAGTCTTACGTTCGTTGGCGCTTAGCTTCGGCGTCTCTTGCGCGAACGTCGCGGTTTTTTCGGCGACGACATGCTCCTTCTCGCGCCGGGCGGCTTCTTCATCGGGAGAACGAGAAATGTGCGCCATCTCGAAAGCTCAAACTCTTGAACACTGCCAGTGACGCGCTATTTTACACTCCACTGCGCCTCACCGTGACCCCATCTTGGCGCGTTTCTCGAAGGTTCACCCCTCGACGACCTCCGCCCTCGCTTCTCGCAGCACACGCAGCCCGCCACTTCCTACCGAGCCTCGCTGTCGCCACACTGCGAGGCCGCGTGATCACCGCTACCACGAACCCAGACATTAAAGCCTCGACTAAGAGCTTCGCTGTTCACAGAAGCGCGAATACGAGGATATTCATTGTGACATACCGAGTCGCCCAACGATCCATTCTTATAAGTTACCTGCCTTGGCGTTGTCTCATTCTAGCTGAAACCTGTATGGCTGGCCCTTCACTGCTAGCAGGCTTTGCAAATTAAATGGGAGAATAATGACAGCACATTAGCTTTAAGGTATGCGGCCAAGTGTTGCAAAAAATTTTAAAGTGATATGCAGTAGATATGATAAGTTTAAATGATAAGCACGCTATTTTAGGCACATGTGTGCGTTTTAAAGCACGTCTTATATTTGCAAATTTTTCATAAATAAAAATTTTATTTAAAATGGCCTGATACGTACCACTCCTAAATTCTACTCAATAGAAAAACTAAAGTTTGTGTATGTACACAAAGGAACCATCGGCTTGTGCAATGAAAAAACAAAAACAAATGAGATGAAAGGAGTATTAAAGACACGGTATTTAAGTAACCAAAAAGTTATGCACTAACTCTAGAGGCACCTTCGTATAATGGCCAGCCATAATAACTTTTATGGCACGATTTTGCTTATTGAGGTTTATTGTACACGCACTAATGTCATTAGGAAGTGTGCCAAGTTCTAACGAAAAATTTTATTAATGAGTGTTCGCGTATGAAAAACTACCAAAAATATATGTTCTCAAAAAATCGACAAAAAAGATTTGAAACAAATGCAGCGGTTACGCAAACTTATCAGGAGCGCTAAAAGCCTCGATATTTGTAACTAGTTCCATCCTGGACCTTACTCTTGTGTGCCTTTGCTCGAGCGGCAATTCGCCAGTTTTATTTCTGGCTTCCTTTGCGGCACCAATGCATTCACGGTGCGGTGCTGATCAATTCTGAGGCAAGCTCGACGCCAACATGCTTCAAAATATCAAATGTCCTGCTGTTGCCATTATCGAAATGACAGACAGCGTCAAAGAAAGGAATTTTAAGGTTTTTATGATTAAAAATGATGTGCCAACAATGCTATTTGAGCATTATTACATGTGCGGACTTGATATGATTGTTCAATAACTAAAAAAATACTACATATCAAGATAATCTAATGTACACAAAACTCCCTTTCAGTTTCGGCTTCGTAAATGAAGGGGGGTCTAACATTTTTACTTGTATCTTTCGGAAGAAACAGCGTAGACAGAAACTTTATGCAGCAAAATGATGGGCGATAAATTGCACCTTTAAGTGCCATAATCCTAGAAATTATATTTTCAAATAAATTCGCTTTTTCCACTTTGCCGCATACCTTAAACAATGCTGGTATGAAAGTTGACGCAGCCAACGAAATGCACTTGTGCTTAACTTCGTTTTCTATTCGCCTCGTGCGCCATCGATGGCGGCGCTGCGAACGACGCTCCGGAGACGCAAAGGCGGAGATTCGGATTTTGTCGCCTTCTAGGCTGTGCCTAGAACAGCAGCATTTTCGTCATAGTTCGCTGACGTGGCACGGCGTTCCTCGACTACTACCTGTATTTTCTTGTAATGATGGTGCTTTAGGTGGCTGCTAGCATTACAGGAGGTTAAGAAACGTTAACATATTTAACGCATCTTCTATGTACACAGAGCCATCGCGGTCAAGATCATGCCACCGAATTCGTAGCGTCATTCACTGGGCTGGATGGCGTTGAAATAGCTGACGTGAAGGCGCCAACGTCGCGCCAAGCGGGTTAGAGAGTCTTTGCAATTTCCAAAACCTGCTACCAGTGAGGAGCCAGCCATACAGGTTTCAGCTTGAATGCGGCAACGTAAAGGCACGTATCTTATAAGAATGGATGGTTGGCCGAGTCGGTATGTCACATTGAATAAAGCGCAGAAATGAGGACACGCGCTGCCTTCCTTTCTGTATCCTCGTTTTCGCGCTTCTTTTAACAGCGAAGCTCTTAGTCGAGGCTTTCATGTCTGGGTTAGTGGTAGTGGTGATCACGTGACCTCGCAGCGTGGCGAGAGCGAGGCTCGGTAGGAAGTGGAGGGCTGCGTGTGCTGCGAGAGGCGAGGGCGGAGGTCGTCGAGGGGTGAACCTTCGAGAAACGCGCCAAGACGGGGTCACGGTGAGGCGCAGTGGAGTGTAAAATAGCGTGTCAGTGGCAGTGTTCAGCAGTTTGCGCTTTCAAGATGGCGCACATTTCTCGTTCTCCCGATGAAGAAGCCGCCCGATGCGAGAAGGGCCATGTCCTCGCCGAACCAACCGCGATGTTCGCGCAAGAGACGCCGAAGCCAAGCGCCAACGAACGTAAGACTTGAAAAACATAGAAGTGCGATACAGCCTGATGAAGCACGGGCATAAGCTACGCTGTTTTGACAGTGTTCGTGAAGGGGAGCACGCTGAAGTCCTTTTGTAACCCGGCAGCGGTGGCCGCATTTTCGATGGAGGCGAAAATGCTCGAGGCCCGTGAACTTAGATTTAGGGGTGGTCGAAATTTCCGAAGCCCTCCGCTACGGTGTCTCTCACAATCGCATATCGTCATTTTGGGACGTTAAAGCCTAACAGTTAATAATGCCATATTATGTTTTTGCGCTTAATTCATAATATCAGGGCAGGGCAGTACAATTTAATGCTGGTAGGTGAGTAAATAAGCGAATTAGATTTGTTATTTATCGGCATTTTTTTAAGGCGAGCAGGTTTGCGCTATGGGCTTGCTCTGGCTGCTTTCCTTTAATGTATTTGTTTTAAAATGGCTAATCTATTCGCCTCGTGCGCCAACGATGGCGGCGCTGCGAACATACGCTCCGGTGACGCAAAATGTGGGGATTCGGCTTTCGTCGTCTGCTAGGCTCTGGCTAAAACAGAAGCATTTTCGGTATAGTTCGCTCGCGTAGCACGGCGTTCCTCGACTGCTATTAGTATTAAATGCGAATCATTTCTTTGCGAACCTTTTGCACTTTGAGCGTTTCTATCTACGTATCTATCTATCTAGCCACCTACGTGTGGGTGCTCTCATGATCGCCTCTATAACTTGGTGTAGACCAAAATTGGCATGAGAGGGTAAGATGATTTGACGAATATGACTGTCCGGTTATGACATGAATAACGTGAAAATCCTGTCGCGTACCTTGTCAAACCATTTCCTCCAGACACGTGTGGCACATACCCGTTTACCACGGGCCTCGGTGTAGGCGTATGCGCCACAGGTGATTGACAGTTTAGATCTACCCAGGAACGGTGAGAACAAACATTGGTAATTTAAATGAGAGAGCGTTAAGAAAAACCGACATCGGCAGCTTTGACCCGACGAATGGAAAGAATAACCATAACAATTAGGATCCCAACAGTAATCGAACCAAAGCATTCTGCGTGGGAATCAGGTATTCTACCACTGAGCCACGCCAGGTCTATAAACTGGTTTGGAAAAACACCCTATGCATGCGTAATGTCGGTGCAACGTCAATTGTGTTTGTGGTGCTGGCTATCTAATTTTACAAGAAAGCAAGAAACTCTACATATGCACTCCTACGATACAGGCCAGTGTTGGCTCCACTATTATTGCAGTTTACTAAACATTACATCTGTATTCCTACGATTTAAAAAGCTATATTGAAGCTTTCCTCGACCCCTGTGGAATACAATAACGAAAGTTACGTGTGGTATTCACATGATTCCACCATAAAGTGCACTTAGTTTCGATAATACTGACATATGTACTCTAACTTGAGGACTGACGTTACGTCGCACCATAGCTACGCCGTTACGTCGCACCCTTAAAACGCCAGTGTTGTCGACGTGCCTGGTAAGCCCACGATGTGCAGATAGCTGCTACACTTACAAAAACACGTCAATCCACCTCGTATTCGTTGGCTCAGTCATAGAGTACAGTATAAAAGTACTCGCTGACTGCTTCGCATGAAAGCGATTCCCAGAACGCGTGGGATTTGCCGAATTTTTTTTTGTAATGATTGTTCTTTAGATGACTGATAGCATTACAGCAGGTTAAGAAACGTTTAAATTTTTCTTATCCTCTATATACCCACAGCCATCATGGTCAGGATCATGCCCCCCAGTTCGTAGCGTCCCTCACTGGGCTCCTTGGCGTTGAATAGCTTACGTGAAAGCGCGAACGTCCCGCCAGGCGAGTTAAAGATAGCCTACGCTGCTTTGGAAGCGAAGCTCGATAAATTTTACGGCTTATTCGCAACAATTAGCGTAGTGTAAACAGACTTGAGTGGAACGAAAACTCACACTCCACTCCCAATGGTAGTCGTGTACACAAAACGTTTGCCTACGAAATAAAATTGATAACTTCATCGACAAGAGGGTTATTGATGATAATTAGCGTATATTAGGCGAGTTGGGTGCACATTAAAACTTGTTACACGTACTATTGGTACAGTTCGCATTCTTATGGTTAGAGATAGATACGCTCTTGCGGTTTGCCGCTCTTGAGCCAGATTCAGGATTTCGATTGCGCAGTGTGGCCTAATCGGGTGTGTGCATGTCAATGGTGATACCAGGACGGCGCGCATTATACAGTTGCTAATGCTGTGGGACGCGCTTCGCTGTTCGTGTTTCGTTTGTCACCGACAATAGAGCTTGGTAAACAGTAGGAAAAATCGGCGCAGGGGTCCAGGAAGAGGAGAAAGAGCTCTTTCCCATCATTATTTTGGCCCCTTTGGCTGGTCATTGCTATTCTTTACCGCGCTGGAACATGATTTAATCGTTTATGGGTTACAGCTTTGGATTCCTGATCAAACGCTAAAATTCACCGTCTGCGTCCCAAGTCGGCACCGCCAACACGAGTGATGCAAAAATTCATCACAAGATGACGTCACGTTATGACGTCCTCATGTGCATCACAGGCCGCCAATATTCGTGACGTCATAACGTTACGTCACATGAAGACGTCATCACATAACATCGTCGGTTTGCATTGCCTCCGTGATCGGTGGGTCGATCACGGAGGCAATGCAAAACCAGGCGACGTGTAAAAAGCTTGCAGTGCCTCCGATCCTGGAGGCAGTGCCAAACCACGTTATGTCCAAGAAGCATTCGGAAGGAGGCGGGAAACGTCGACTGAACATCGATGAACTGAAAGAACATGGATTTCGCCTTCGAGTCATCTTAGGCAAATGCATAAGAGACCCTGCGAGCATTTTTAGTACAATGGCCGCATCACGCCCTATTAGGAATCGACCGTTGAGAGTGATTTACGCTGTTTTATTGCAAATACACCTTACTACGTTTTTCGATGCGAAAGCTTTGTGTTGATCTACATTAATATGATTACACTAATCTGTTCAGCCTACTTTCAAACGGCCGCGACCTAGTCAGCAAACTTTGGTTTAATAACGTATGGGTTAAAATCAGGGTATCGGAACGAAATGTTTTTCGTTTCGGTTTTAGTTTCGTTCCGCCGCAAAAGGTACCGTTCCGTTTCTGTTCCGGAACGAAAAAAAATGTTCCGTAACGGTTCGTAACAGTTTTTTATGGAAAAACTTGAAGTTAAGGTAATCATAGAGAACAGTGGATTTGTGATGTAGTTACTTGCCCTCTTCTTAGGAAAGTGGGAAAAGGGTTAAAACACGTTCTTTAGAGGAACGGAAGTAACTGTACCACGAAATCATAGTATTATTTTCATAGTCATAGTATTTATTTTCTCGAAAGACAAATACGAATTTTTTTAGTGGGCTCAATCCTTTGTGTCACGGGAGTGAGCACGACCTCAGAAGCATAACGTCATTTAGTGTTCACTGGTTAATATTTTTCTCTTCTGCCACGCTATAATACATATATTAACACGATTCCTTGCCTGACATGACACCTGTAGAGAGTATTTTTGCGAAGGAGTTACAAGCATCAGCGTGGCACTGTGGTGGAAGACCCGACTGCCACGCAGAGGGGGCTGTTTGAAATCCTATCCGATCCTAGAAAGTTGTTTCTTATTTAATGTTTTCTTATATCACGCGATGGCGGTCATGGACACCGGTGGCGGCGGACAACTATGGCGCCAAAATCAGCTGTTGTGACCTCATAACAGCTTTCGCTGTAACAAACGTCCGCGCCGACAATGCCCTCTCTACGCTGGCCTGCGTGACAGGCACGCAAAGTCCACTTGCGTTAATATAAACATCTCTGGTTGCCACTGTTTTTGTTTTTCGCACAATTTCAACACATCTTTGCTTTGGAATTCCTGCTTGAGGTACGCGCTAATACAGTACCCTGAGATATGCTCTCAGTGCATGAGCTCAGCAGCTCCGGATTGGGTAGTTTTCTCGATAAAAAAACGATTGAAACGAAAAAACGATTGAAAAAATATCGGTTTCACTCCGGAACGAAATAATAGATAATGTTTCGGTTACGTTTTCGTTCCGATCGAAACTATCGTTTGTTTCGTTTTTCGTTTTTGGTTTTCCTTCCGTTCCGACACCCTGGTTAAAATATCTGCACAAAAAAACATACCCCGCGCAAGCTACGAAATATTTCATATCACCATCGCGCATGCCATTTTGACAAATGCTCTCAAGCTTTTTATTTCTAGTTTAAACTTCAAGTACTTACGACGCTCTTACAGGGAAGTTGCTGAAATCTTGAATTTATTCACAGGTTGTTGCTTGTAAGGACAATTTCATTTATTTGAAAGACATCACACGTCGCTTGTGATGCGCCTTAAACTCCGCACAAAGGAACCGAATCGAAGGAGCAGGCTTCGCAACCGAACACGCGCAGGACGCGGCATACGTATGTTGCGCTTTGACGCAGATACGGTAGCCGAAGCCCGAACGCTGAAATCAGTGACACATAATGGGCCCGCAAGTCATTTTGAGTGCGCCACAGCCATAAGACAGTCGCGAAAAGAAATCTTCGCCATACGTGCAGAAGAACACATTGATGGCTAGCAGACAACACCAGGAGCAATCGACACTGAACGTGCTCCTGACGGCAACTCCGCTAGATTTCGCTGGGCATTTTGCTTGAACAATCAGTCATCATCATGAGCCCGTCTACACCCACTGCAGGGCAAAGGCCTCTCCCATTTTCCGCCAATCAACCCGGTCCTGTGCTTTCTGCTGCCACGTTATACCTACAAACTTCCTAATATCATCTACCCACCTAACTTTCTGTCTCCCCCTCACGCGTTTGCCATCTCTTGGAATCCAGTCAGTTACCCTTAATGACCACCGGTTATCCTGCCGACGTGCTACGTGCCCAGCCCATATCCATTTCTTCTTCTTGATTTCAACTATGATATCCTTAACCCCCGTTTGTTCCCTGACCCACTCTGCTCTCTTCCTGTCTCTTAAGGCTACACCTATCATTTTCCTTTCCATCGCTCGCTGCGTCGTCCTCAATTTAAGTTGAACCCTCTTTGTAAGTCTCCAGGTTTCTGCTCCGTAGGTAAGTACCGGTAAGATGCAGCTGTTATATACCTTCCTCTTGAGGGATAGTGGTAGACTACCATTCATGGTTTGATAATGCTTGCCGAATGAGCCCCATCCCATTCTTATTCTTCTAGTTATTTTACTATCATGGTTCGGCTCCGCGGTTACTACTTGTCCCAAGTATACATACTGCTTTACAACTTATATTGTCTCGCCAGCTATCGCAAAGCGCTGTTCTCTGCCAAGATTGTTCCACATTACTTTAGTTTTATGCATATTAACTTTGAGACCTACTCTTCTGCTTTCCGTATCCAGTTCAGTAATCATGAGCTGTAATTCGTCTCCCGCATTACTAATCAATGCAATGTCATCACTGAATCGCAGGTTACTGAGATACTCTCCATTAACTGTTATTCCTAATTTTTCCCAATCTAGGGCCCTGAAAACCTCCTGTAAACACGCGGTGAATAGCATTGGAGAGATCGTGTCTCCCTGCCATACGCCCTTCTTTATTGGGATTCTGTCGCTTTCTTTATGGAGGACTATAGTGGCTGTGGATCCGCTGTAGATTTCTTCCATTATGTTTATATAGGCTTCGTCGATATCCTGATCCTGCAGTGCCTGCATGACTGCTGATGTCTCCACCGAATCAAATGCCTTCTCGCATTCTATGAAGGCTATTTATAGGGGGTTGGTTGTATTCCGCGCATATCTCTATCACCTGATTGATAGTATGAATATGGTCTATTGTTTAGAAGCCTGTACGAAATCCTGCGTGGTCCTTTGGTTGATTGAACTCTAATGTCGTATTAATTCTGTTAGCAGTTACTTTTGTAAATAGCTTGTGAACACTCAGTACAAATTGCTCTATGAATTTGCCCACTAATGTTTCAATAGCTTGAGCAGGAGAAACTGGCCAGTAGCGTCGGGCAGCCGTCACGTAGCGAACGCGCGCGCGAAGAGCGGCACCCGAGTCCCCTCTCTGACGTCACACGAGACAGGGCGCCACTCAAAGATCTCGAGGCGAATAGTTGGCCGCATTGCCCGTTCTGCAAGACACATTCCATGCAGCACTTGCAGCCTTTCTCCAAATGCTGAGAGTCGTGTCTTCAATGGTCATATCGGCTTATGTCACAAGTGCACGCATAACATGCTCTGACCGTTTGTCCCTTGAACGGAGGACTCAAGTATCCTGGTTGAGAGGCCTCCACTGATCAAAGAGACTTTCATGCACGGGGAGAGGTGCAAACGCCACAGTGATGTTGTGCCCGCGAATTTCTTTATGTATTTGATATTATTGGCGGAAACCCTAAACACACCCACTTATCTAAATCATCGACTGTGTGTTAGAGATAGCTACGACTTTTCCTCTAATTTCACAAAGTTTACGTACCGCGTCCGCAGCGGTTAGGACACCGGACATAATTGCTTTAGAAGCCGCTGGTTTGTGCACAAAAGGCCGTTTGCATGGTGAAAAAAAATATAACAGAATCATTTGTAGCCTACGTGCAACTCTTATTGCGAATCTATAAGTGTTCATAGTTGCATGCTTGTTGCAACACATTGAAGTCTCGGTAGTTTACAAAAAAAAAAACAGACAGATATTTGAGGAAATTCATACATGCAATTCCTTTTCTGTTTCCTCTTACTTTCATCAACTCAGCTGCAATTCGTCGAGAAATATCCGACCAAACAAATTTGTCATTATACTGAGTTAGTAGTTCTCTCGAGTAGAGATATCTCAAGTAAATAAAAAAAAGGTCAGCCAACGCCCTGTCAAACAACCTCTACGCATGTTCGCAGGCTCACCTTTTTTTTCATAGTATCCCAGCTATCGTAGAAGAAGACATAGTCGAGGATGACTCCTGATTCAACGACTACGTTGTCCAATGTTTTCAGTTTCGCGTGTGGGTCGCACACCTGCGTGTAGAGGTAGGAGATATCCGCTCAACGGATCGGTGGCATTACAAAACACAAATATAGGCAGTGTCGATGCCTTTAACGTCAATCCGAATTAGAGCACTGCACGGGCTCGGGCCTAACACAAAACCCAGGCCCGGGACACTAAAGGGACAATAAAAGGGACACTAAAGTGAAACACTGGGTCGGTTTAGACTGACAGTGTACTCTGAGAACTCGAATGCCATTCATTTCACCACCATAAGTTGTGCGAGAGTTGTTTCCTGGCGTCACAGTTGAATAATTCATGAGAACGTCAAGGTCATAGTACCATTTTTAAATTTCACCCTTGAAAATCCTCGCGCGACGTCACGGCTTTCAAACTATTTGTCGCATTTAGAGGACTTTGGGTCAACGAAATTTGCTGTAACTTGGTATGTTAAGTCTATGGTCTCCTCAGAGGTCAGTGTAGCTCCTTTTTACCGATTAGGAACTACGTGTGCCCCAGCAGCCACTGTCACAATCTATGACTTCACGGCGTCTGTTGCGCGAACTTCACGGTGGCGTCGCCACCCGCATTTTCTTTTTGTGCGTTTTAACGCTTACCAAGTCTTGTCGCAGCGACCGTCATTATTTTGGAATTGTAAAAGAGTAATCACTGATAACAGTAAAATCGTTCTTCTCTTCAGTGTCCCTTTATTCCACGTATACGTAGTGAATTCATATATGTTTCCCCTTCTATCTCGAAAAAAATGAACAACGCTTTTTTATGTGGGGGCAAGCTATTTGGAGGATTTTCATGAGGGACACGTACTGAACAATTTTTGCTCCTTGCATTGGGGCTACTGGATTAATCTCAAACAGGCGAGCTAAAAGTTAATACACCGGACGCTAATATATAGGTAGCATATTGCTATAGGCTTCCCAAGCATCGCTTAGTGGCGCTGCTGCACTTGACAGGCAGCGCCATATCTGGCAGAAAAATAGAAACTGGGAGCATGCAACGAGCGTTCTCCGTTCTCGACGCCGCGTCGTCGTTCGCTTCCGCGCAATTGCAGAGCTCTCACGGTAGATTAGCGCCGCCTCACAATCTACCGCCTGCAGCGCGGCTTCAAAAAGGTCTCCGAGCTGGACAGGCACTTCCGAAAAGCGAACTTGATAAAAAGAGAAAGGCTCGTCAATCACGTTTAAGGTGAAGAGCAGACGATCGACGAAAACGACGCCCGACTTGTTGAAGATACGTAACGATGTTGAAGATACGTAATGGTCCATATGAACTTCCATGTGAAGCCGTGTAGGCTATCGATGTTGTGCCTTGTGGAGTATAAAGCATATGATTATTGTTTTGATATGGCAGGCTTGCAGTAGCAGCCGTGTACTTTCGTGAACAAAGGTTTGCGGCGTGCGAAAAAAAGAAATTATACGGCCATGGTACTAGAAAGCCTGAGAAGGTTAGAGTCAAGTCCTCCGTGCCGCTGGAGCATCACCCGCCGTTTTAGACGTGAGGCAGTTAGCTGAGCTTTAAACACTGTTGAACTGCTCGCCTCATTTCTACGGCTCTCGCGTCATGCTTGCACTCTCTTTTTATGAGAATAAATAGGTACAGTATACCACTGCTGATCAAACATTCATTGTATCCAGTATGTTCGCTAAACTGTTTCCACCGTGAGCCCCTTTTTACGAAAAATTACCGTAGGTTAAAACATAATTGTTTGCGATACATGTGCCAGAAAAGCACAGATATTTGCCACCTAAAACAGCTAGCTGTCGATTCCATACTCGGGCAACATCACCTAAAATAATTGTTCGGGCCCCTGTCGGGCCCGATCTTCGGTCGGGACGGCTCAGGCCGGGTAGGCGAAATTTTTTTCTCGGGTTCGGGCCGGATCAGGGTCTCGCTTTCAGTCACCGGGCCGGTTCGGGCGAATAAACTTGAACGATTTCCGGGCCCGGGCCGACAATCACGGCCCGTGCAGTGCTCTAATCAGAACGGGCCGCAATAACGAAATCCCTAAAAAAACACGCAGTCCCTTTCGCATTCTACGCAACAACATTTGAACAAAAAAATGGCACACAGTTGTGGACTATCCTGCGTGTCAATGCGACAGAGAAAAGAACAAGGTGCCTATGCTGTCAGTGGAGTAGCATGGAATACGTTCTTAATACCAAACTACTCGTGGACCCGACATGTATTGCTACGTTGCTGTCAATAATTGATTTGCTTCTTGTCAACAGCACTCTACCTTAACACATGAAATGGAAGGACGTCAGGCTCCCGCTTGCAGCACGAAGCTGCAAAAGAAATTCTCATAAATTTCACAGAGAGAATGCATCCGTCTTCTAAGAAACTATACGTGATACGTCCAAGCGGGCAGATGACAGCACTTCTTTTTCATCGAAGTTGATCCGCATTACCGGCTTTCGCCGAGCTGGTTCGTCGTAGCTAGCATAAACGCGACAACGAATCTTCGCTGCACGAGCAGTACTATGCTGGACTTGGTATAGCGTGACTTCAGTGTAGGAAGAACATAAGAGACAGGTTGCAACATGCAAATCATGATATGCATGTTACGTACGGCAAGATTTATATGGCACGGCATTCATGTGCTTGCCGCCGTTTCAGTAATAACCAGCAGATCACCAGCACAGATCAATACTTTCCGTCCATGAAAAGTGCTCGCTCTCTGCGCAAGCCTTGTCCCGGTCCTGCTCACACGCAGCGTGATAGCCTAGAAAAAGGACGCCACTAAAGCGTACGAGTCTATACTGTTGTGATCCATGTCATATTGCTACATGGTCTAGCATACCTCGCGCCAATTGGCCAAACTACAAAATAAGCGGTGATCGCTTTACTATTCCCGTGCTTCTCATGCACCGTGGATGGCCTGACATTGTCAAGAATGCTGTTTTCCCGTACCTGCTCGTACCCGACCTGCGTGAACTGGTCGCATGGAGCGTATGGAGCGCTCTCTATTGGAGTATCCGTCTCCGTCAGCTGGTACAGATTGACTCCCATCTCGAACGAAACGCCCATGTACAGTTTTTCCGGGTATGTCTGCGAGTCAAGGAGATACCTGGACACACGCTCCTGCAAAGGCGATAATCGAGTTTCCCCTTAGTTGACAGCGGCCTCGGCACCGCAACCCGCGTTGGCGGCAGCACTCGTGAGACTGTGTGTAACGACGGGATTAGCACAAAGAAGAATCACTGAAGAGCGCAAGGGAACCATTTTATCCACGAATATCAAGAGCAAGTCGGGAGCCAAGGACGCTGACCTCGTTCGTTGTTCCTAATTGCTGTTTTACCGCATTTCATTTTGTACACACACACACACACACACACACACACACACACACATACACACACACACATATATATATATATATATATATATATATATATATATATATATATATATATATATATATATATATATATATATATTTCAACAAGGAGCAGGCGGCTGCTTGGTTCTTCTGACAAATGACGACAGCATAAAAGCGTAATAAGAATGGTTCGAGCTTGGAAAGCACCTAATGACAAATACAAATATGGCTCGCAATTTATGTTATGTAGGCGAAATAAATTCACAAGTCTGATTTAGAAGCAAGAACACAAGAGTAATGCTCGAGTGAAAAAAAAACCTTAACAATTGCAACATGTCCGCAGTGGAGGACACCCTAAAATCCTTGTATATTGAAGTTAATATACATGACCATTAGCGTGGCCAGGGGGTGGTTGGAGGGTTCAGACGGCCCGCGATATTTTTTAATACACATCTTGATATATACACGAGTACATCCAACGCACGCATGAACATACAATATAGGCGCGTCAACCCTACGCCCCCCCCCCCCCCCCCAACTCCTGAGAAAAAGGATTCTTGCTACGCCCTTGTACAGGGTCATACCACTGCCACGCAGTAAGTGTTAGTGCCGACACAGGCATACAAACAGGCATGCATAAGTTTTAGTAAGCGCGAAACAAAAGTTTTCACATTATTAAGAAAGCGCGTGTTCGTCAGCGATGGGTCCGCTTGTTATTACTGTTCCAAGTAATCTAGGAAGTTCACGAGAAAAAAAAACGCCAGGCCTGCTGGGAATACGCAGAACAGTCGCAGCGTCAGCTGGAGGAAGCCTTCCAAGAGCCGGGTGTGGCCTCTCATAGGGCGCCTAGGGCAAGTAGCTTTTCGAAAAACGAATCACGGCATAATTCGCTATCAAATTTCGAAGCAGCGAAATACCCACTACGTGCTTGTAAGGTAGTATTGACAACAATGTGACTACAGAGTCTGCTGATGCCGTGACTCATGATGATCTGTTTTGGCGGAGCCATCTCCAATGGACGGGCAGCTCTAAACGACGCACTCGCAATGCATATCCCATGGTCTCACGCTCTGCCAGGATCTGCCACGCTTAGCTTCTGTTAGGCACTATATATCTGCTAACGCGACTCCTAACCGAACATAGCACCTGTGTAGGGTCTTTTCCCGAACCACTTTAAAGCACTGGAAGGGCTGACTGCTTGACAGTCACGCGCTGCGCCTGGACTGAATTCGGGTTCGGAACCTTTTTCTTTTTTCATTGTGCGCCATAGCTGCGACGGACCGGCGGCGGCGGACAACGTCGCCACTAAGAGGCTGTCGTTGTGAGCTCATAACTGCTTCCGGTATAAAATTTTCCGGAATACATGTAAGTACCGTTACATCCCGGATTAATCGAGGTATAAATTACTGTTTAGGTGCGTTGCCATTCTGAAAATATAGCTTAAGAATGTCTTCGTGAGAGCTTTCGTTGTTTGAACCTTCGTCCTACTTTGTGGCAGTGCAGCTGCTTGACTAATACAGCTCCCTCTTCTTGCATTCAAAGGCAGGCGTCTCAAACAAGCGGCCCGCGGAACTCTCGCTAGCGTCCCAGCACGCACTTGACTGTATGTTCATGAGCCACAGAAACGAAGCTCGCTTCAAGTATTTTAACGCGATAGCGTTAGAGAGTTCGTTTCGCAGAAATTCCGCCGTCGGTGACGGCGTCCCTTGTGAGCGAAAAATTGTCCGTCACCGAAAAATAGAGAAGGATGCAAATAAAATAAGCAATAAAATATCTTCGGTCCCATTGAGGATAGAACCCAGGCTGTTTGCGTGGAAAGCAGGTGTCCCACCACAAAGCCTCAACGTTACTTGCAACTGCTTCGGAAAAAAAAAAACGCTAGATAAATGTCATGTAGTGGAAGGAGTCTCCTCAACGCATTTTGTTGGGCAGGTGTCACGACGAAAATGAGCCCAATCGGCGATTTGTAGGCGCATCGGCGAGGCCATAAAACTACGTCTTCTTGCGGCACGCCATGCTTCGAAAAAAGCCTGGATAGTGCACCCATCGCAGCTAAAAACGCACACAAACTTGCAAACAGCCCCAAAAATGGACAACTATGTCCATCTAGCGGAAAACATATTAAGCAAACATGAAATATTGTGCTGCCATCTGTGAGCCATTGTGAGAAACATGTCTCGACTCTAGCACAGGGAAGTGCTTTAGATCGAAAACATGTACCACTACTATACATACATCGCGCGCGTTTGTGTGTGTGTGTGTGTGTGTGTGTGTGTGTGTGTGTGTGTGTGTGTGTGTGTGTGTGTGTGTGTGTGTGTGTGTGTGTGTGTGTGTGTAGGGGCCGGATTTCGCTATCGCGTTCAACTCTTAAAGGCGAAGCTTAAGGGTCCTCCAATTTTTGTTCGCAAAGTACCCCTTGGGTTACCTACGTGTTCAAGCATGACCGTCGATCGAAAGCTCTATATCTTAGAAGCGGTGTTCAGGTTCCAGTCATTCTGGGGATTAGTATTGTGTTTTTCCCCGCCACGGTGGTCTAGTGGCTATGGTGCTCGACGGCTGACCTGAAGGCCGCGGGATCGAATGCCGGCCATGGCGGCTGTATTTTCTGTGGAGGCGAAAATGTTTGAGGCCCGTGTACTTAGATTTGGGTGCTTTTAAGGAACCCCAGGTGGTCGAAATTTCCGGAGCCCTCCACTACGGCGTCTGTCACAAGCATGTGGTGGTTTTGAGACGTTAAACCCCAGATATTATTATTAGTATTGATATGTTTCTCGGAACATGACTTCAAATCGCCTTGAGACATGAACTATGTATGACACCTGGTAATTGGCGTTCTTTCAAGTTGTAATGTTAGCTGATAGTTTGTTCCGCGAACAAGATATCCCGGCCCACGCTGTGCAAGCTGCTGTTTCATTTAAAATTCAGTTATTGTCTTTAATTAACGGAATAAGGCGAGCACAAGCATAGTACTGCCGACGAAACTGCGCGGGTGACCGCGTACCATACGTGTGACAACTGTTTTCCTTGCAATATTTATTCTTGCAAAACTTAGCAGGGACACTCCGTGTTGTAAAGAGGCGTATAAACTACTCCGTAGCACAACAGTTTCTATACGTACCGATATGTTTTTTTGTTCATGGGTGGCATGAAACATTTAGCGGGTACTCACGATCGAGGTGAAGGCGATGTTTGTAGAGTTCCAGACCGTCGGCGGCCCGGCGAAGCACATCTTGTCTGTCTCCATAGTCTCCACACTGGTCATGCATATCAGGATATCCACGTCCCATCTGTTTGGTCATTGCGTTTGTAGTAAACCAGAAAGAAAGAACAGTATCTTTGTCAATTTAAAAGATATGTTCGTGTGAGTTCGCGCGTTTGTGTGTGCATATGCGCTCGTGTGTGTGTTGTATGAGTGTGTTGTGTATGAGTGTGCGTGTGCCTGTGCTTGTGTGTGTTGTGCGTGCGTGTCTTAGTGGGCCTATGTGTGCTGTGTGTGTGTGTGTGTGAGTGCGCCTGTGTGTGTTGTGTGTGCGTGTGTGTGAGTGTGCGTGTGTGTGAGTGTGTGTATGTGTGTGTATGTCCGTGTGTGCGTGTGCGCGCGCTGGTGTGTGTGTGCGTGTGTGTGATAAACACACACACAGTCTTATATGACAGATGACGCGATAAACAAATAATGCAGCTATTGACATATTGAAAACACACTCCGCACTCCCTAGCTACAATACAGGAAGATAAGCCCCATGAAAGAAAGTTCACCCATGAATCTGGATGGCTCTGCGCTACGCTCCTGATTTCAACCGACTTTTTTTTTACCTTCCAGCTTTATAAAGCTTCTAAATTTGTGCCAGAAATCAAATTATTGCCTGATAATTTGGCTGTTTAGCGGTATTCAGTACTAGTAATGAGCAAAATCCGTAAACAGGGGGTAAGTGCTCGAGCCGACGTTTCGACAAGTGGACTTGTCTTCTTCAAGGCTGGAACTGATTTCCTTAGCTATCGTGTGTATATGCTTCGTGCCCTCTCCACCAGAAGGGAGAATGGGTGGGGGAGTGGGGGAGAGGCCACCGTGACGGCTGGCTGAGTCATAAGGGACGCGAAAAGAAAACAGAAAGCGGGGGGCGGGGGGGGGGGGAGAGACGGGGGGTATACGTTTCGCTGAATGATTGTCAGTTGAAGCACTTGACAGTTTAACAATAGTAGGTTCGAAATTCCTAGAAGGACTTAACTCTTATTGGTTTTCGTTGTGTATGTACCATATCAAATAGATTCAAGAGCCCCCTTAGAAACGTTAATACCTGCTGGCTGGAGTGTATTGAACTTGTGAATAAGGTAGGATTCTGTATATCTTTTGTCTCTTGGGGACCGGAAGTTTGACTGAAGTCATACTTCCGGTCCTCTGCTTTGGGTAACTTCTTGGCTCTGTCCGCGCGATGCCCGTTTAATCTAACATTAACAGGTTGTCCCATTTCGCCAATGTACCGTTTTTGACCATATGAACATTCGATCATATAGATAACGTTTGAACTAGTGCAGGTAAAACTAGATTTTATATGATGGACGTTATCACTTCCGGTGCTTTTAACTATAACGTCATCTTGAAGGTGCTTACCAGTCTTACATCTTGGACGAGAACAAGGTGTTATGTGGGCAGTAGAATGAGGGTTAACAATCATTCAGCGAAACGTATACCCTCCCGCCCCCTACCGTCCCCCGCTTTCTGTTTCTTTTTTTTTTTGCGTTCCTTATGACTGACCCGGTCCTCACGCTGGCCTCTCCCCCACTCCCCCACCCCTTCTCCCTTCTGGTGGAGAGGGTAAGAAGCATATACACACGATAGCTAAGGAAATCAGTTCCAGCCTTGAAGAAGACAAGTCCACTTGTCGAAACGTCGGCTCGAGCACTCACCCCCTGTTTACGGATTTTTTTCATCGCAGCTTCCATCTTGCACTTCCTGCCGTTTTTTAGTAATGAGCAGTTATGCTTAATGCGGCTCAATTTTTAGTGGGCTCTCTAGATGCGGTAATTAAAAGCGTTTTAAATTATCTTTAGGAACACCTAGTAATCAGATGCCGCCTTGGAGGGTCCTTGCCGCCGATGGCCTTCACCCCAGCTTTGAAGGCGTGGCGATGCTGGTGCTCCACTACCGAGGACTGCTCACCACTAGGACCAGCCGCTGGCACCCACGGATCTCACAGCCAGCCAGGAACGCTGCCCTTGCCGGTGCCGGCTCTCCAGTGCATGCCGAAAACATGGCCCCCGCGGACTCTCCCTCATCGCGCACTCCCGTGCCACCTGTTCCAAGGCCCGTCACTGTCCCAACATCGCCGACGACGGCCTACAGCCTCCGTAGCTATTCTGAAGACGCTAGACCACCGGCGCAGCCCAAAGTGAATTGACTGTCAGGTATGGTCTTTCCTCCCAAACCGGGGTCCCGCTCATTTCGGAAAATCAGGAAGATAATTGAGAAAAAGGTGAAGTACGAGTTCCACTATTCGACGCTGACTGCATATTTAACATCTAATTCGGTACCGAAAGGCTTGTCTTTGAAACTAAATCCAGCAATGACAAAATAAATCGAGAGGAACAAGCACAATAGGAGAACACACTTGCAAGATGCATTGCTGCAGCTCATGCAAATAATTATTCAGCACAGTGAACGTCAATCTCGCGAACTTAAAAAGGCTGAGCTTTCACTGAGGCGTCAGGCCGATCTCAGCGAGGAGGACCTTAATGACTTGGTGGAATATAAAAATCACAAAGCAGCAATGACAAAAGAGCGCAAGCGTCGCAAACTAGAACGGGATGGGGTAACTGAGACAATTACTACACATGTAACTATACCGGCGACACCGATAAAGGCCAACCACAACATAAAAACTGCTCTTCCGAGTGTGATTAATTTTTCTTCAGCAAAGTTATCTGCCTACGAAATAAGCCTCCTTTCAAAGGGTCTTACATTCTGTCCGGCAAGTGGCAAATTTAATGAATTTCAGTTATATCAGGATTTGGATAGTTTTGCCTGAAACCTTCGCCTGTGGGAGTACTTTCACGATCATAAACCGAGCCGCACAATATTCCCCGGTTCATCAGAAAAAATTTGGTCGCCGCCTGAGCAGCGGGACAAACACCTAGACATGTATATCTTGGCCGTACAAAAGGACATCATAACGGCTGGTAATTAAGCCTGCAGATAAGGGTGGCGCAGTAACCTGAGAGAACCTGAGGTAACCTGAGAGAAGGTTACCGGCAACTTGAGGACAAGAACTTCTATCAGGAACTTGAAGAGGACCCCACTAAATTATTTCAATCAGAAACAAACCGCGAGCTACATTCGCTCCATAAGAACGGAAAGATCACGGCCGATATGCCCAAAGCAATGCAACCGATTAACCTGGCCCAGGCCGTTTTTATTTGCTCGCGCAAATCCACAAAGCCAACTACCCCGGCCGTCCTATTGTCTCAAGCAACGGCCCAGTAACGGAAAAAATGTCAAGCACGCTAGACTTCATCATTAAGGACATAGTTCCATCTATCCCCTCTCACTTCAAGGACACGAACCACTTTTTCTGCGACATCACCGGACTCGAGGTTCCTGAGGATAGCATCCTTGTGACAATGGATGTAGTGTCACTTTACACAAACATTGCACAGTCAGATGGCATTGTTGCAACGGTGAAAGCTTTCAGGAAGGCCAGTACACACGTATGCTTAGACGAGGACACGCTGTCGACACTATTGAGGTTGGTACTTAGCCACAAAAGTCACAGTTTCGCCGCAAGGGCGAAGCAATGAATGCGATAGCAAGAAAAGCGGCCCGTGATGGACGCGCTGCAACTACCGTGCGTCCATCACTACAGGCAGCTACTAGACAGTTAATTTCACGTACGTGGAGAGTTCTCGTACGCTAACGTGAAAAGTACACGTACGTTACGTGCACGACATCTGAAACGCTTTTAGCTACACGTACGCGACGTGCGGTGAGAGCTACCACGTAGCTCCATCTGCTGAGAATCTGAACACTGCGGTAGCGTGTTCGAGCGCCTGCGCGAGCAGACAGCGGAAGGGCAGGTTCTCTTTGCGCAAATATAAGAAGCGAGAGAGCTGGCCGACGCCTTCAAGTGCGCCCGCCGCGCTCCTAGCGCCATAAGTGCCTCCGTCTCGGAGGACTGCAGACGGAGACGCTTATAAGCGCCTCCGTCTCGGAGGACTGTAAACGGTAAAGTGTGTGTGTATAACGCTCGCCGTTAGCTACCTGAGGGATCTACGCTTTGTGGAGTAATGCTTAGCGCACCGCGATGCGAATTGAGAAATCGCTGGTTCGATTCCGCGCTTCGGAAGCTTTGATTTTTTTTTTTTTTTTGGATATTGATGTATATATACATAAGTATACATATACGCAGCATGGCGGCGGCGACGGCGACGGCAAAAACCAGCCGAGACGGTCCATATAATTGCTATCGCAATAATAACTTTGAGTTTGATATTAAACACTTTCTTGAGATAAACAGCCGGTACAGCTCTGGATACAAAGACGGCTACTAATTACGCGAATATTTTTATGGCATCTATTGAAAAACCTTTTCTTGCAACCAGAACATTGAAGCCTCTCGTGTACAGAAGGTTCTTAGACGATGTATTCATTATTTGGCACCGCGGAGAGGAAGGTCCCTTTCGTTCATAGATGATTTCAATTCAGCTCACCCTTCAATAACTTTTACACACAGGTACTCGAAATCAACCATAAACTTTCTTGATGTCACTGTTAAAATTATTCAGAAGCGCATTCATACAAATCTATACAAAAAACCAACGGATTACCATCAATACCTTCACAATAAAAATAGCCATCCACGTCATTGCAAGACAGCCACACCATACTAACAAGCCCATCGATACCGCCCAATTTGTTCGGACGTGTCAGATTTGCAAGGTCATGCAGAGGATCTTATAACGGCTCTTGTTGCGAAGGGCTACCCATAGAGTGTCATCGATGATGCTATAAGCCGGGCGCGCAGTTTAGATAGAAACAAAATTTTGTCGTGCTCGAAACCATGCCATTCAAAAAACCAAACGAGCCTTGTCCTCACGTATTGGTCCACACTACCGCACCTCAACAACATTCTCTCTTAACATTTTAACAATATACAGCAGAGTACGCGCCTGTCCTCAGTTTTAACGGAGCCGCCGCGAGTGTTCTACCGCCGCGGAAGGAACATAAAAGACATCCTAGTAAGAGCTAAGACGACCGAGTCTGAAAACAGGGAATCGGGTTGAAAGCCATGTGAAAAACAACGCTGCCAGGTCGGCAAACATACGACCACAACCTGTGTTGCCAAGGCTTCGTCCTCTGACTTCACATTCAAAATTAAGGAACCTATAAATTGTGACAGTCAGAATGTTGTATATATGCTACGTTGCGATGTCTGTGGCCAGCAGTATATAGGCCAGACTGGGACGGCGTTTAGACTACGTCTGAATAACCACAGAGCTCACGCGTGCACTCTGCCAAATCTCCCTTTCTCTAAACATCTGAGTTTGCCAGAACACCCGTTCGACAAAATACGTGTCACCCTCGTGCAGTCAGGATTCCGCAGTACTCGTGAACGGGAACAAGGAGAGTCCTATTTCATCCACAAATTTGAAACAGTGACACACGCCGTAAATGAAAGCATGGGGAACCTCTCGTTTCTTTGGTCATGCAAAAGTTAGTAGACGGGTAATGAATCCTGACAGTTCTAATTCGTGCTGGATGCTAAAATGGAGTATCGAACAAGTATCTGGGGGAGCGGACCAACCGGACACCTTTGCATATTCTGGAACTATGTGTATTTTTGTTTACATGTTATTTTTGATGTTTTATTTTTTTTTCCTACTTTTCAGTATTCAATAGATATCTTTCCCACATCTGATCTTTGCCTTTTTATTATTCTTTTTTTACGTTTTATTCGTTTTATTCTTATCTTTTTTCCTTTATCTTGATATTTTAACCGTTTTGCTCATTTATTAATTCATTTTTTAAATGGGATAGGCTGACCCGCACTAGATTTTTCAACCACAGACGGCTCGGAGAGCCGCACTGACAGGGCAGGATTCCTGCACCCACGCCGCCACTTTGACACAGACACGAGGGTTAAACTGTAGTTCTCAAACGGCCTCCTGCGTATGCACAATTTTTGCCCCCACACACACGCAACGGGTAAGCGACAAAAGGACACCGACCCTTTTTCCCTCTCTGGAAGTAACCGCAAAAGGCAGGGGATCGGGTCTTGCTCTGCCACGAATGCACCCCTCGCAGCAAGTAATTGCTGCCGCCCAGGCATGAAACAATGCCCCCCGCGACCTTCAAAAGCGCGTCGCGGAAGCCGCGCTATGCGTCTATTCTCTTCTTTGCTTGCTCTACAGAATGAGCCGAGAGGAACTGTGTGACACAATATACGTCACCACTGTCAAGTTGACTTATTTATTATTTTCTTCCTTTCCTTCCTTCAACTAAGAGTGACCACGACGATTTGGTATGCTCGCATAGCGCCGTATTTGCTCATAAGCCTTGACGAAGACCGGTCCACCGATCGAAACCATTGGCAAATAAAATTAAGAAAACCGCTTAGTTGTGTCTCTTCTCTTCCCAAGTGTAGTTGGCCCATTGGAAAAGTTTCTGCAGTACACACACACACACACAAATATATATATATATATATATATATATATATATATATATATATATATATATATATATATATTTATATATATACATATACATATATATATATAACCTTTGGTGACACTAAATACGTTGTTGCACCCCCCACAGCATTCAGCCCTGTTATACCCTATAACAATGTGCCTTTGCGTCATAAGTTTTGCTGATTTTGACAAGAACTGGAGCATGCGCCGTGAAATGGCTGATGACAACATCGTTCAGTTAGCATTTCTTATATGATTAATAACTAGACGAAGGAAAAAGGGACACTGAAGGACCTACACAAGGTTATTCAACACACGAGACTGGCGCATAATATAACTGAACTCGCAGAAAATTTTGGTGTAGGATGTCGCATCGTGTCAAGCGGACACTAAGTTCGAATTAATGAAACAGCCCGTCGCGAACATACGATACAAAGGCGAATTTGAATGAGTAAGCTCAACATTGGTCATGCCGAGGTCGTAGGTGGAGATCTTCAATTTCGACTGAATTTAAATCGCTGCTGACGAATGCCACTGAAGCAGAATCGCGATTTCCAATCAATACGCTTTTTTTTGGCAAGACAAACATATATACAGACTTCGAAGGCGAGGGACGAAAGAGGATGATTGAGACACTCAACACTGGGGACTTCATAGGTTCGACTAAACTGTACATAGAAGTCTCATCGCAACTGCAGCTAGAACTCGATCTAAGGAAACCCGATTTAACGAAGTTCCCGGTATAACGCAGGAACTGCCATTCCCCGAAAATTACCAGTATGGTGCAAAGTTGTCATCAATCCGTAATGAACTAACGTCGCCACCAAATCCGACTTAACGAAGGTTTTTTTCTTGAAATAGCCGAGTTAAACGCAGTGACTTCTTTCTTATCTTGAAGGGGACGGCTCTAACGCCATATTGTTAAAACATCTAGGCGCCCTGGCAAAGGCCCTACCTTTGCTTTGACCATGATGCAGGCCGTGCTCATGCAGAACAACGGGCTCGACAGTCGATAGCGCTCCTACGCACCGGGTTGTGCAAGAGGCGACGGTGGCTGCACTCCTAATTCAGAGGTGCACGAAAGGCAAAATTGAACTCTGCGCGGACGTTTGAATAAATATTGAAGGATGCTTGAGCTTCACCTTCAAGAGCAGAGCATGATAGCGTAATGTGCCCCGTGCACATCGCCTTCAACTGCTAGACTCCCTTCTGTTCTCAGTGCATGCCTAAACCGTGCAGTAAGGAAAGAATGACTGGGCGCGTAACATTGTCCGTTTCAAACTATCCTAGAATGCCTACTGCCAGTGCAGTCGTTAAGTGCCCGCTACGCCTCATTATTCGTTTTACGAATCAGCGGAGGGCCCACCTTGCGTCCGTAAGGCAATACGCGAGCCTACGCAGCTGTTCATTTTGTTGATGCTTTTGCTGCTGATAATGATTAAGTATGTCTGAGCGCTTTGTAATGGGTCGGTCTTTAAAACAACTGCTCTTTGCGGAATTCACACGTTTTCACCTCTGGCACGATTCTACGCTTCTGCCACGCAATATTACATGTGTTAAGGAGACTCCTTTCACATGACATTCATATAGCGTTTTTTTTCCGAAGCAGATTCAGGAAATAGCGTGGCTCTGTGGTAGAACACCTGCTTGTCACTTGTCACGCAGACGACCTGGGTTCGGTTCTCACTTTGAACCCTAAAATTTTTATTATTCGTTTTAATTGCATGTTTCTGGATATTTCGGTCAAGGACCAGATGATTTTTCGCTCACAACCGACGATGCCATCAACGACAACGACACCGACACCGGAGTTTCTGGAGAGCGAGTTCTTTAACGCTATCGCGTTAACAGCCTTCCAGAAACCTCGTAGTGCTTGTTCCAAGGAAATGCTTGGTTTGAAGGAAAAACACGCTATTGTGGTCCGCATACTGTGAGCTCAATTCAAGCTGTCCGGCTCTCAAGGAGTCGTGGCGTAAGCACTCGCCAAAGCCGCCTCTAGCAGGTGCTACGCAGCACCTTCCGTTATTGGCAACATTGCGCCTCCAGCGGACACGTACGAGGCTATTTTTGCTGGCCGCTGCTGGTTGCATTGTAACGCGATCTGTTCCAAGGAAACGCTTGGTACTCGGACACTGCTGTGTAGAGTCGGTAAGCTGCAAGCGATCCGGCCGTCAGTGAGGGAATACGGCCGCCCCATGTGCCTGTGTGTATTAGGGGCGAAGCTCCTAAAGCCGTGGGTCTGTCCCTCCTAGCTCGTACGTGGCCGCCTATGCCACGCGTATGTGCCAGTGGTGATGGGAACGAAGCAGCGCGAGTGTTCTTGGCCCAGCGCAGGGACGAAGAAGACGTTGCAGTTCTTTCTCTGATCGATAAAGCGTGTTTGTCGTGCTCCGTGTCCTCGTCGATCCCACGTCGTTACACTGGTGGAGGTGCGGGGTAAGCTTCATGCTTGGCACTCCATCGCGGAGCCGACAGTCGAGCCCGGAATCGCCACCACGCGTCGAAACACCGGTCCACCGATTCAGTCGCCGTCTGCTAGTCGCCGTCATGACCGTGTACCTCGCACCCACCCTGTCTATCGGGGACGTAAAATTGTTTATAGACGCTGCGTTAGGTGACTACGACAACAAGTACAAGAACCGTCCGTTTGTGCTGGTTGAGGACATCAACGTGGACCTCAGTGCCAATGACTGGATCATGCAGCGCATGCTTTCCAAATACGCACTCAGATGTATCCATATGCTACCTACTATGAGTAGCGCATGAGGAAGAAGCAAGAGTCTGCCGCCGGGACGGACGCTCCTTCTTTAGCTCTCCCACGAGGCTTTTTTTTTCAGACCACTATCCAGTATGGCATTCTCTGCCTTTAACTTATTTTCATCCCTTCTGTACGCACTTTCGAGTGCAGCCCCCCTCGGGGCTTCGCAAGGGGTGAACTAATTTAATCGCATCTTCCCCTCACCTATTTATTTTCTTTATTCCTCCCTCCTCACAACAATGTTTCCTCACTCTCCAATCTCCTTCCTTCCTCGTTTCCCTCACCGCATCGCTTGATGGACGACAGTACCTTAGCTGAACTACCCTTGGGGCCAAGTTTGAGCGCCAGCTCCAAGCTGTCTCGAGCGTGTGAGCTCCTCCTGAGAGGAGCGAGGAACCTCAACAGAGATGAAGAGGGGAAAAAACAGCTTTCACCTCGGAGACGCCCGCGTCGAGCAAGAAAAAGCCCCGCGCAACCACGCAAGCGCACCCGTGGTGCGGCGACAACACCGGGCCCCGTGAACCCTTGTCCGGCTTTTCCAACCAGCCCCGGTATCTTCTCATCGCTTGGAGCAGCAGCGGAACCTGTAGAGAATTCAGCCACGGCCATTTTGCCTCTGCCTGACTCACAAGGCCGCCATATTTTTCCCGAGCAATTCTCAAAAAGCGATTCTGCACCTGCAGACCCAGAAGGGAATAGCCCTCACTTAGCACCCCTTCTCAGTACTGGCAGCATTCCTGAGACAAGCATCGAAGGGTCATCGCCCTCGCCCACCACAACTTCGGACGGAAACACCTCCTTCACCTCGGGCCTTGAGACGCCACCTTCCTCCTCTCCCGCCGTCTCCACAGGGGCGAGCAGCGCAATAGGTTCCCCGCCTGTCCCTTCCTCTGTGGCCTGTGACGTCGCTGGGTTACCAGGAACAGCCGCAGCCCCCACTCCCAGCACAGCCAAGAGCGTGACCCCTCCTCGTCCCCCTCCGACCACGACTGTCGTCGATGGAGGGACGATCGCAGCAATCATGCCTCTGTTGCCCTCCCCACCCAGCAGGCATCTCTCCTGACGCCTATCAAAAAGGGTGCCTCCGCAGGCGCGCTTCCCAAGCGTCCCTCTCGGCCAAGTTGTGTATTGGGCCAGCTACCAGCCGAGGACCCATTTCCCTCCTTCCCATCTACAGGAGCCCCAAGCGGAACAGCGCTATGCGCACCGCTCGTCTCAATCCCGCGGCCCAAACCCACGCGTGCTGATAAACCGACCCCAAACACTGCCCAAACACAGACGCCTAGTCTCACACATGCAGACGCACTCCTCTTTCGCCCTACTGAGAGGAAGGCATCCTTCCGGACTGTCACGCAGGAAGCCATCTTTGCCTCTCTTTACCCCATTGATGGAGTTGTGCGTGTGCGAGTTGCAATGTGGTCGCGCCGTCGTTGCTCCGGGCACACCTCTCGCCACCCTCCTCGCCATTGCCGACATCTGCGGCATTCCAGTGCGAGCAAAGAAGGCGACCACCAATACCTGCAGTGGTGTATACAATGTGGACCCCTCCATAGGCAATGAAGACTTCATTGCGAATGTTACGTCGCAGTGCCCGATCATAGAGTGCTCCCGTACTGGCTGGAACATTCTTGTCACGTTCAGCGCGTCCAAATCCCCCGCTGACATCGAACTCTACAAACAGCGCCGCACTGTTCGCCCCTTACGGCCCCGCCCAACTCAGTGCGCCCGCTGTGCCCGCTACGGCCACATAGACGTCACGCGCACGTCCACCATACGCTGTGTGCGATGTGGAGGGCCCCACCCCCCCGGCTGAGTGCGCGGCTGAGCAGCCAAAGTGTTTGTTCTGTGGCGTAAAACACCTTGCCACGGAACCGCGTTGCCCGCGTTGGCAGGAGGAGCCTCGCCTCCTTGAGCTGCGCAAGGAGTCTACGACGCCCCTTTCGCGTAGTGAGGCCCTCGCTCTCGCGCAGGCATCGGACAACAACGCCTCCGGTAACCCCGCAAAGCAACGAAACTACCACCCAGTCACTAAGGGACTATCCTACGCAGCTGCCACCGGTGTCACTGCTCCCGCAGCCGCGACCAGCGACAAGAAGAGTTCTGCTATCTCAGTCTTGGTGGCAGCACTCGCAGCAGCACTGGAGTTTCTGCCCTCCGATTGCCCCATTCGCCCACTCTGCACTGCAGCGCTGGCCACCCAAACGGCACTAACCCAGGATGGCGAGTAACCGTCTCCGTGAAACGAGGCCGCGCATACTGCAGTGGAACTGCAACTCACTGCGCCGCCGACAAGCCGTGTTTGCGGCGATCCTTCCCCTGCGCGACTACCACGTCCTGGCCTTCCAGGAAACAAACGTTCGCGCGGAGGAGGTATCGTTGCCCGGCTACATCGGCTACAGCAGCCCCACGCAGTGTGCGCGGCCTGATTGCACCAGTGTCCCGTGCGGTGACGCCCTCCACCCACCTGGGAAGCCGCGCGCAGCCCTTTACATTCGAACAACGCTTCCTCACGCTCTCATCCCCACGGAACACTACACCAGTGAAAGATGTGAATGTGTGGCCGCTACAGTTCGTGTAGACGGTGTTGACACCTCCGTCGTGAGTGTTTATGTGCGCCCCGTCTCTGCGGCCACCTATGCGTTTGTCCCACCACTTGTAGCTGCACTCTCGCGCGACCACGTCCTGTGCGGGGACTTCAACGCGCACCAGGTCAGCTGGGATGACCCTAGCACCGATGTGCGCGGTCGGGACCTCACCGAAGCGATACACAGGGCTGGTCTCCTCGTTCTAAACACTGGGGAGCCAACTTTCATACGTCGAAACAGCGCTGCCACTGTGATCGACCTGGCCTTGGTGTCGGAACGCTGCTCCTACGAGTGGAAGCGACATTCTGACACGGCCGGGTCCGATCACTTCCCGATCGCGCTCCTACCGTGCCAACCCAGCCGTGGTGCCGTGCGCGAGTACAAGGTCGTGCGGTGGCCGCTCTTCCGCGAGCTGTGCGCGAGTGTTCAGTCCAGCGAGGACTTCTTTGCGCGTATCGCGGACTGTGCCGAACGTGCAACCACTCGCTGTGTGGTGCCCGCTGGAACGCCCTGCCCTGACATTAAACTCTTAAACCTCCGTGCAGTGCGCCAGCGTGCACAGAGGCGCGCACTGCGCTCTTCAGGCCCCGGTGCCTGCACAGAGTACAACCGACTGGACGCCGTGTGCCGACACCACGCGCAACAATTGCGTGACCGCAGCTGGACGAGCGTGTGCTCCTCCCTCCGTGACCCGCGCAGGCGCCGCCGCGGTTGGCACATCATGAGCGTTATGCTCAACCCGAAGATGCCTCGCTTCCCCGTTCTCGCCATCGCGGTGGCGCGTGGAATCACGGAGTTGGAGGTCGCAGAGCTCATTGCCTCATCCTTCGAGCTCCCTCCTGCTGCTGCCCAGGCACCAGCGCACGCCCTGAACCATATTGCCCCACCCCTCCCGCCACCCGAACCTGATCTTGCGGCTGCCATCCGCTCCCTTTGCGAGAGCGACTTCACCCTGTCCGAGCTGCAGCGGGTAATTGAAAGGAAGCGAATACGCCGCGCTCCTGGTGTGGATGGCATCACACACCAGCTCCTGAGGAACTTGGACTCATCCCAGCGCTTAGAGGCATACAACCGAGTTTTGGCTGGTGGAGGCCTTCCGGATCAGTGGCGCTCTGCTGTGGTTGTGCCAGTTCTAAAGCGAGGCAAGCCGTCCCGTGAACTCAGATCGTATCGGCCCATCTCCCTGACATCTGTGGCTGGGAAAACGATGGAGGGAATGGCCCTTCACCGGCTTCAATGACTCGCAGCGGCTCGCGGCGTCTTTGCGCCCGAACAGTGCCGCTTCCGACCTGGTCGCGCAACAGCTGACTGTCTCGCTGCCGTCGTTAGCACCCTTGAGCAGGCCCTTCACGATGGGGAGATGGCAATCCTGCTGCTCCTTGACGTTCAGTCGGCTTTCGATTCGCTCCCCCACGCGTCCATCATCAGTGCTGTGCGCGCACTCGGTGTTGAGGGCAGACTCTTGAACTATGTGCAAGCTTTCCTCACTGACCGGACGTTTTCTGTGCGCGTGGGGAGAGCGACAATCTCACCGCGCTCCGTACACTCTGGTGTACCACATGGCAGTGTCCTAAGCCCGTTTCTGTTCAACTTGGTGCTCGCGCCGCTCGTGAAGTGCCTCCCAGAAACGGCTGACCTCCCTGTGCGCGCTGTGATCTATGCCGACGACGTCGCGCTGTACGTGCGCGGCCCCACTCGCAAGCGCAGTGCTGTGCGCGCACGCATACAGACAGCGCTCGAGCGTGTTGCTGCCTGTTAAATGCGAATGCATTTCTTAATCGGGGGTTGTCGTGCGTCCCTGGCCGGCGTGCGCACAGATCTCTCCGCGCACGCTCATCCTCGCCCCTGGCAACAGCTTCGCCGCGCCTAGCAACCGGAGCAGGTGGTGAGCGGCGAAGGGTAAGGGGGAGGAGGAGCGCGCGGGCGAGTGATGGCGCTCGCATCGCGGAGCTCCGGAGGGTAAGGGAGAGGAGGAGTGTACCCGGTGAGGGCGCTCGCATCGCGGAGCTCGCTCCGCGTTGCTAGTAAGGGAACTGATATCGCACGCCGCTGCCACGTCTCCCGTTCGAGACGCGTCTCCGTACAAGGACTTGTACACCCTTGCCTACACCGGACACGGAGTCTTTGTGGTGACCGTGTACCTCGCGCCCAACCTCGCTCGGGACGCCGTTGCCGCGAAGCTGGACGCGGTTATGGAAAGTGTGCGTGTGCGCTCCACACCCTCTGATCCCATTGTCTTGGTCGGCGACTTCAACGTTGACGTGCGCAAGAAGAGTGGCTGGTGGAGTACATGCAGATCAAGCACTCTAGCCATTGTCTCTCTGCCGCCTCCGACAACACGTGCCCCACTACCATTCACGGGAGTTGCATTGATCTTGTCTTTACGCGAAACTGTGCCGCGCGTATGCTTCTCAAAGACCCTTTGACCGTGCACTTCAGCGACCACAAAGCGGTGATTGTGGCCGTCAGGTACAGCGATAACACGAACAGGTGCTGACGTATGAATAAATAATACTTAGGTGCACACTCTCGTCTCTCTTCATTAATTAATCGCACACTCATCGGGTGCACCCAAATGCATTCGCATTTCCTCACGATCCCCTTCGGGGAGGTGCGGCTTTTTTTTTTGGAGGGCATCGGCCTGGCGCTCTCTCCAACGAAGACTGAGGCGCTCGTGGTTCACTCCGCGCCACCATCTCCCGTGCCTACAACTTCACGGTGCGCCGATCGGCTGGCAAACCTGCGTGCGCTACCTCGGGCTTACGATCGACAACCGGCTACGGTGGCTGCCCGCTGTTAAGCGCAAGGCCACCCGTCGTGTGGAGACCTGTGTTCGCCGACTCCTCGCCCGTGGTAACGGCTGCCCCCCACCCCCCCGCCTTTGCTTGCAACATCTACGAGGCAATCGCACTTTCGGCAGTGCATTACGCCCTTCCGCTATGCAGTGTGCGGGAGGTGCAGCGGCGCGCGTTGGAGCGGGATTACCTGCGTGTGATCCGCATGTGCCGCGGTCTTCCCCGCAGCTCTCGTGTGGCAGAAACACTTGCGGAAGCTCGCGCGTGGCCTGTGTCATTAACATCTGACATGCGCGCCCTCTGCCACATCGAGCGCCTTCACCGAGCCCCGGACGCCGGCCCCCTACTCACCAGACTGCGTGTAGTGCCCAACTCGTGCGTCGGCCGAATCCTCGATTTCTACGACAGTGTGGTGGTTGAGTAACCGACGCACCCTGTTCACTGGCCCGCCCCACACTGCCGCGAGCCCCTGCGAGTCTCCCTCGAGCTCCCCGGTGTCCGCTTCAAGCACGTCACCCCTCGCTGTGCCATCGCTCAAGAAGCCGCAGCGCGGATGCACGAGGACCTCGCCGGCAGGACTCACGTCTTTACTGACGGCTCTGTACTACAGGACCACTCTGCTGCAACCGCCTGTGTCGCCCCCGAGCCCGCCACTGACCTCCAGAGACGCCTGCGCTACTGCGCCTCCTCTACCAATGCCGAGCTGGTGGGTCTGCAGCTAGCTGCCGATCTCCTTCGAGAGTCGCCGGCTGTCCCTAGCGCGGCCATCTTCTGCGACTCCAAGGCAGCCCTGCACCAACTCGCAAGGGAGGACCGCGGCCCACCGCTCGCCCAGAGCATCCTGGCAAAGCGCGGAGTGGTTGCGACGTGGTCCTGCAGTGGCTACCATCCCACGTCGGCATCGCGGGCAACGAGGCTGCGGACGAACTCGCGAAGCAAGCACACTCCAGCGCGACCCCGCTCACGGACTACGCAACATCGTTCGACTCGGCGCGCATCAACTTTTGCCGTGAGTTGATGCGACAGCATACCGACGCGCGGATCGCCGCTGGACACGCCCCACCTCCCCTTCCTGCAACTGGCTTCTCCCGCCGCAATCGCGCGCTCCTCCTCACCCTGAGGACCGGTTCGGCGTGGCCCTCGGAACGTAAACATCGTCTCCGCGGCGCGCCTGCACCGAACTGCGTCGATTGCGGCGTGGTAGAAACAGTTGCACACCTACTCTGTGAGTGTCCCGCCCTTGTCGACGCCCGGAAGAGGCTCAAAACTGAGTACCGCCGCCACGGCCTGCCCTGTGTAACCCTACAGGACTTCCTGTTCCCCACCGGCTGCGAGGATCGCCTCCGTGGAGCTCTTGCGGCCCTGATCTCCTTCCTTCCACACGCGAACCTGATCGAGCGGCTTTTCTAAGCCGCTCGACACGGTTAACCAGATTCCTCTCTCCCGCCTCCGCTCCAATCACTACCTCATCCTCTTCTCTCTTTCTACCGCCTTCATTCCCCCCCCCCCCCACGAGTGTTTTGGTTGAGGTGTCCTTTACAGAGACAGTTATCGAGTACTCTTCCCCCAATCCCCCCCTTTTACTCTTTCTTACCCCTATACTAAAAGAATAAAGAATCACTCACAACCTACCACGATTCGAGGGACGTGCATAGACTTTGTGTTTGCAAACTTCCCACTGCAGCCAGTACAAGAACCTCTCTTGCTTCATTTCACGGACCATAAAGCCGTCATAATGAAGGGACCTCGCAATCCAGCCGCCATGACAACGACGAGATGAAAATAACAAACGAAGAAACGAAACAACAAACGAACAAGAACAAAATAAAGTTGATTTTGTATAATATACGCACAGTCTTACGTCTTTTTAATGATGTAATGGGCGAACTTTCACGGGAGGGTTACGGTTTTACCGATGATCTCCCCCTCTTGAGCTTCGCCCACTGGATATGGCGTGATTTTTCTTTATTTGTGCTGGCGCCGTTCGGTTGGCCTTTGTTTACGCCGCTGGTGCGCCATGCCGCCGAAATGCGATACGATCTATCCATGTATATTGTGAAATCTGTGTGCACAGCCTTCACTTGTGTGATCCCCGTGGGACCAATGTTCACTGCCTCCGAGGAATCGTGGAAAAGGCGCCGATCGCATCATGTGGCTTTGAGGTGCTTAGAGGGGCGGTTCGGGATAACAGCCACCTGAATGATATGTAGTCCTTCCTATTATTACAGTTTTGCTTTTAGATGCGAATCATCTTACAGCGGAGTTCAGACCGGTGGTGGTGGTGGTGGTGTGCGGCGTGACGATCCTTACTGCGCATGCGCAAACCTTCTCCACACACCTCCTCTCCCCTCCCCCTTTCCTCCTCTCCACTCACCCTCTCCTCTATCTCTCTCCACGTTCACTCTCCCTTCCCCCCTCCCCCTCTGAAACGCGGGCTCGACATGCCGAAATTCTCTCCTGCGCAACGCTGCGATGAGCGCCAGCGCATGCGCGTCCCCTCCCCTTTTCTCTTCCCACCTACGCTGCTACCCTCTCGCGCGCCTGTCGACCGCGTTCCCCGCTCGCCCCGTGAGAATTAACGGCCAGGCTAGAGGGAAGACAAGACACGCGTAGCGTTCCTCTTCGTGTTCCACGACGCGAGGTGGGTAGCATGCCCAAAGAACGCCAACGGAACGCGATCGTGCAAGTGCTCCGGCTTCGCATCACCTCATGGTCCCCTTTAGCGGGAGATGGTATAATGCTTTTTTAAGACCTTGAAACAAATTCTTTATTCTTCCATTTCCCTTACGTAGGCATACAGCCTGCTGACAAGACCGACGAAACAGTGCTGCGGGGAAGCAGTACCTTGAAGAGCGGCCTGCACGACTTGGTAATGTTACGGTTGATTTCGTAATCCTCAGCACGAAAATGCAGAAAGCACACCAGTAGATCATGTTGTTCGTACCATATTCGTAGCAGTGCGGCAATTCGACACTTCGAGCGGATGAGTTCCCTCCGTGGCGGCCATTGGAAAGTCGTTGATTTCTTTGTTGGAGGTGACAATACACGGACGCAGCATTTTCTCCAAGTTGCAGTTAGAACGAGTTTCGCGAGCCTGCAAAGCCCAGGCAGCACTATTCAATAATTAAGCTACCCTCCAGATGCGACTACGCAAGCGAAAACTACCACTGAGACGCGACCGCGTGAGGGGAGCGCAGCACGGCGGAAACGGAACTTTTGAACCATCCGCGCCGTTCCCAACGGCAACGCCAAGTTCTTTTTGCCATGAATCAAAAAGAAACGCAGAATCAGCATTTTATAACGTCGTTTACAGCACAAAATATTATTTTTATTATATGTTGTTTGAGTACTAGTGATTCTTTCTCGAATTGTGATGCAATTTCTCAATTAGTGGAGTTCTGCTGTAGATCTTATTGACGTTTTAGTCATTCTCAAACACTGAACTTTCACTCTGACATAAATTTTTCTTTGCCTTTAGTGTCTCTTCAATGGTTTATGCGACAGAAAGCACTGATCGTATGCTTGAAACTTTCTCGCTCGGCCTGCTTTCAAATCCATCCCATTTCTTATCCGTGTCATCGCATATCGGCAGGCTGTCAAAGCTTCACGTTACCATCTACCTGGCCTGCATCACCTGGACGTGGTGTCCCCTATGCGCAGGCCGTCCTCACGCCTCCCTTGCGGACTTCTCAGGCGCGCAGGTGTGGGCTGCCGGCAAAAACGATGCCACGGTAGCTTTTCGGTGTCGGTCAATTACAATTTTAGAAAAACTTCACAATTGACTACATGGTTAAACATGATCAACTTTCACTGCAGCAGGTGCAAGAGCTGTCCGATGTTTGAAGGAACACAAGTTGTACACTCTTAAAGCAACCAGACGAAAGCGGAGGTCGTCGAAGGTTGCACTACCAGAACGGCTGCAGTTGGCGCGTGACGAAGCGCTCATCCAACAACAAATAGGGCTGATCGAAAGCGCTCGGCCAAGAAGAAATAGAACTTATCAATGAGGCAAGCTCGCGTTGGTAGCCTGGCCTTCTTTGCGCCTGCCTGCAGTCTGTGTATATGTCTCATGTTCATCATCGTATTAAACAGATTATAGTTCTGTACGTTCTGGCTTGAACTGCATGTGTCGTTTCTCCAGCGCTGCGGTGCTTTTCGCAGTTTCCCGCAAAAAAAGTCATTATAATTTGAGATTTGCAAGGCCCGCAAAATTCCTTTCTTCATCTTAAAAAATTACCGACCTATCAAAATAATTCGAGGTTGTTCATCACCTCGTTAATTTGAGTTTCGACTACACATTTCAAAATACCGAGCACGCCATTCTGTAGTACATTCTCGTGGAGGTCAAAAGCCTGTCAGCAAACGAGGGTGCTGCCCTCACTTGGAAAACTGCAGGAGGTAGGGCTCGAAATCCGTGCCCCATTCCGCGTCTGAGGCGTAATTTATGCCGCCGAAGGCCATCACTATCTTTCGGCTCCGGTCTCCTGCCTGCAGTTTCCTCAGCTTCTGCACATGTAAAGAAAGACACAAGGCGCACGAATCATTTCCACGTTGGTAGCTCCAGTTTACACGTTACGGCGAAAGAAATAAGTGGCGCGACATCATGTATTACGAATGTAGATTCTGCCTAATGAAACCAACAGACAAAGAAGCTAAGAATCGTATAGGGCACATTGCATGCATGATTTAACTGTAGTATTGCATTTAGGACTCAAATAAAAAGCAATTAAAGTGAATGAAAAATCAACTTGCCGAAGGTAGGAATTGAAGCTGTCAAAGTTTGACTATGATGTGCCTAATAAAATGTAGAAGACCTCGATCAAAACTTTTTTCGTTAATGTGGATGCTGCAGTTTGTACCAGTGTGGGTGATTGGTGACGAACTTACGCAGCAGGTCAGAAATATACACAGCCTAAGGTTTATTGGGTTTTTTTCTTTCACACGTGCCAAGCCTTCTAGATATTGCGCAATCGTCATAATTCACGCGCCTAATATTTGCGGTTTTTCGTCGTTTAATGGAGGTACCTTAGTCCGTGTTACATTGGAGTTTCGGAATTCACACGAAGTGGTAAACAGGCCGGTAATGCGCCAGGCATTCTATAACACTGCTTTTCCCTTTTCATGTGGAGAAATTTTCATGGCTTCAGGTATTATCTTGAGCACGTTGCGTTTCTTACTTGAAAAAGTAAATTATTTTTAAGAATGGCCATTGCTTTATGGTAGCAGCCCGTTTCATCAAGTTTTTGCGTTTCCTGCTCACGTTCAGCCAGCAGCCTACAGAGGAAAAATTTGCAAAGTGAAGCTAGAGGCCTTTTAGTGTACGCAATGTTCGGCTTAAGAGAACAGCGCACCATGATTCGTGAATTATAACTGTATTACATAAGACTCCGTGAAAGACAGCTTAACTTGGTGCAATTCGTAATACTTGAAGACAATTAAAACAACACTCTGACTACGATTAAAAGCAAATAAAAGAACGACGTTTCGGCCCCCGTACGGGAGCCTTGTTCACAAGTGAAAAATGACTGTGTGAGCGGTCCGGTTATGTATGTTATAAAATGTGACGTAAGCAACGTGTGTAGGCGTGTGGAAAGTTTCCGTCATTTCGATTGAGTGTGTGCGCCGTTGTCTGGATCGTGATAGATTCGAGATGAAGCCGAGATGACCAGTTCTTTTCTCTTTCTGTTATTCTTGCGTTATCCCAGTCTATTTTGTGTCCGGACGTTTCCACGTGCTCGGCCAGCGCATTTGATGAGACCTTCTTTTTTACGTCATACATATGCTGTTTCAGCCTTTGTGGAAAATTACCAGTCTCGCCGATGTAACTTCCACTACAGTCTGCGCACGGGATGCTGTAGACAACGCCAGGAATTTTTTTCTTTTGGCAGCTTGTCTTTTACCCTCACAAGGGAATGCCTCAACTTGTTTGTTGGCACGTGTGCTACCTGCCCATCGTAAGGGCGTAGAACACGCGCAAGGTGTTCGCTGATGCCAGGAATATATGGCACAGAAGCACGTTTTCTTGGGCGCGAGTTTCCAGAACATTGCGACCGTGCCAGCTGACGTTCCACGGAGTGCACGAACGAGTCAGGGTAGCCACTTTGCGAAAAATCCCGATGCACATGCTCCATGTCGGCAGTGAAGTCCTCTGATTTTACGCAAACTCTCTTTGCGCGATTCATCAGGGAAGTGACCACGGACCTTTTGTGGGAAACCGGGTTCACGGAATTGAAATGCAAATAGCGACCTGTGTGGGTGCTTTTTCTGTCGACATTGAACGACATGCCTTCTCCTTCGCGCTTGACGTCTAGGAAAGGAAGTTTATCGTGCTGCTCCTCCTCTACAGTAAACTTGGTTGCTGCGTTCATGTCGTTCAGGTGCTGAGTGAATGCATTCAATGCCTCCTTCTTGATTATGCTGAAGCAGTCATCCACATAACGTAAAAAAAACTTCACTGCCGACATGGAGCATGTGCATGGGGATCTTTCGCAAAGTGGCTACCCTGACTCGTTCGTGCACTCCGTGGAACGTCAGCTGGCACGGTCGCCACGTTCTGGAAACTCGCGCCCAAGAAAACGTGCTTCTGTGCCATATATTCCTGGCATCAGCGAACACCTTGCGCGTGTTCTACGCCCTTACGATGTGCAGGTAGCACACGTGCCAACAAACAAGTTGAGGCATTCCCTTGTGAGGGTTAAAGACAAGCTGCCAAAAGAAAAATTTCCTGGCGTTGTCTACAGCATCCCGTGCGCAGACTGTAGTGGAAGTTACATCGGCGAGACTGGTAATTTTCCACAAAGGCTGAAACAGCATATGTATGACGTAAAAAAGAAGGTCACATCAAATGCGCTGGCCGAGCACGTGGAAACGTCCGGACACAAAATAGACTGGGATAACGCAAGAATAACAGAAAGAGAAAAGAACTGGTCATCTCGGCTTCATCTCGAATCTATCACGATCCAGACAACGGCGCACACACTCAATCGAAATGACGGACACTTTCCACACGCCTACACACGTTGCTTACGTCACATTTGATAACACACATAACCGGACCTCTCACACAGTCTTTTTTCACTTGTGAACAAGGCTCCCGTACGGGGGCCGAAACGTCGTGCTTTTATTTGGTTTTAATCGTGGTCAGAATGTTGTTTTAATTGTCTTCATGTCTGTTCCTGACCAGACGGGTTTCCGTCCAACTATCGATTTCAATTCGTAATACTTGTTCCGCATTGCAAGTTGTAAGGTACCAAATATTATAATCATTTTTGGGGTTTTACGTCCCAAAACAACGATATGAATATGATGGATGCCGTACAGGATGGCTCAGTATATTTCGATTATCTGGTATTTTTTAACGTTCACCTGTCTAAATGTACGGGCCTCCTGCACTTCGCCGCCATCGAAACGCGACCGACGCGATCGCGATCGAACCCGCAACGTTCGGGTCAGCAACCAAGCGCCGTAACCGCTACACTACCGCGGCGCACATGGCTGCAACAGCGTATAACAAATACTTGTTCTGGCAGACAGTACGTATTTTCTGTTGTTTCATTTATTCAGCTCTTGAAAGCGGCAACTAAAGAAATTCACAGGTGTAAAAGGAACGAGTTAGCACAAGATATATTAAATAACGGTTCTTTGGGAGAGGCCTTCGGCCTGCAGTTGACCTAAGATAGGCCGAAAATTATGATAATAATAATGATGATGGCACTTTAAATTCTTTCTTCTTTGCCAGTCTTGCACCTTGTTTCGATGAAGCACATTTAACAGATAGATTGTTCCCGCATCGCAGTAGCTTATTACTTTGGCAACTACGCACAGATATTGGCAACAATCACTAGTGATTTGGTCCACTGTCCACTCAGAAGTACACATATCCGAATCCTGGCAAGAATAGCGGAAAGAAACGAGGAGTGACGGTCCCTTCAGAATCGCGAGATGCATGACCGTACTTCTCACCGGAATCGCCCTGACCATCGCTCCCTCCAAGTAGTTCATATAGGCCGGTTCTGACATGACATTTAAGATGCCGTAGTGTTTGATGTTGCTTCTGCTGGCCAGATCTCCGAGCTCAGTGCCGACCTCATCCAGCGACAACGTCAGATCGGTACCATGCACAGCAACTATGGTGTATCTGGAAACAAAGAAGTCCCGCCTGAAGTTCAGCTTATGTACATATAAAAACTAGGAAAATTAAAATTTCCCATAGTGGCTAAACACCATAACAGACGCAATTCAATGTTTTTGTGTAGAATAACTGCACTTCGCGTATTGTCCGCTGAAAGGTACGTGGCTAATGTACTTAAACGTACGTGGCTTTGTAAACCTTCTAAGTTAGAAAGAACATGGCGGCAGACGCCGGCTACGCGTGAGAGGGTCGGGAGAGGGGGCAGTTCACGCTACCTAAATCAAAGATAAAAATATAGAAACATTAGCCATAACACTTTACCAGCATTTGTGTTTATGGGGGAAAATGGCGATACAGAAGTTCAAAGCCACTTCTTCTACATGGAAAGTTAGTGTGGGTGATTCCACGAGAGATCGAACATGCCTGTCCGGTCGATAATTTTTTTTGCCTGGGTTTTTTATATGTTATGTGGGAACATTCAAAGCGCACGGAAGGGAAAATTTTATTTCCAAGAAACGCTCTCAGCACGCCAAAACAATATTTGAAGGTGGCGACGCGGGCCTCCTGTTGTTGCTCACTGCAATGTTTTCGGATTTTACGGCCGAATTTAACGCTAACTATAAATGATGCCGAAAATTCTTTTTGCTGGTTTGAATACGCATCACTGTTAATTACATATGTGTTTTTTTTTTGCCGTGCTCAAAACAAAAAAATGTGAAAAAATGGCAAACGCGGCCGAAATCAAAAACGTCTGCTAGGATTGACGCGCCTTGGCGCCTTTCCTATTTCAAACAGAAACTTCAAAACAGTGTCAAATATGAAAAAGAGCCTTTGCAAGATTTATACCGAAGATCATTTTCCTACGGCAGCCCAAAAAAAAAAGAAAAAATAGTAAAAGAAGCGACTGTTTTCATAAATGTTCGTTTTAAAAAAAAATGAAAACTCCGGTCTCAATTTTGATGACAATTTTTTATCGAACAGCGCCTATGTCAGTCAACACACGGTTTTAATATCAGATGTCCTAATTTGCTTTGTTCACGAGATAAAACGGGCCAAAATGAACCTTGCTCTGTGTGCTCACTTCAGTGCGATAATATTATCTGGGGTGTAACGTCCCAAAACCACGATATGATTACGAGAGACACCGTAGTGGAGGGCTCGGAAAATTTCGACCACCTGGGGTTCTTTAACGTGCACCTAAATCTAAGTACACGGGCCTCAAACATTTTCGCCTCCATCGAAAATGCAGCCGCCGCGGCCGGGATTCGATCCCGCGACCTTCGGGTCAGCAGTCGAGCGCCATAACCACTAGACCACCGTGGCGGGGCCACTTCAGTGCGACTGATAGCTGTTATCAGGTTTCATTGTGCGTAAATCTACAGTTTTAATTATTCTGCTGCAGCAAAACTTTGCTCTGGTGGCTTTTCGTCAAGAAAAATGTGTCCTCAGGTTTTATTTGTGTCTAGCGTGTGCGAAAGTGGTCTGCTGCCGCCCTCTAAAGGGCTAACGTGTACACAGTTTGCAGCCTACAACCTCGCCTACAAGCATCAGAGGAAAGGGGGGCGTGCCTGTTCAAGATATCAATCGCTTCTTCTTCCTGAAAAAATGCTTGGTCTACCTCATCGCGGCTACATGTAGACAGGTTTTCCTTGAGCAGCATAAAGCAATGCTAGCAGACCTCGCAGGTGTCTCGAAGATCCTCAGCCTAAGACCGTAGAGTTTGGAGGCAGGTAACAACAAAAAGTGCAAGAAAAAGAATTTCGCAACACAGCAATCTTCTTTTTATGAACGCGTAAATAATAGGCACAGAATACTCGGACGTAGCCATGGGCCGCGCGCATCGCGTGTAGTGACCAGCTACACCAAATCGAAACGTTTATACTGAGCGGTGCCGTACACATTATCTCACTTCTGCGCATCTGTTATGAATGAGTTACCAGATCTGCTTACGGTTTCACATTTTATGACCAAGGGTGTCTAAGCGCTTCGGGCTGTGATAATTATTTTGTAGGCCACACTCGTCAAAACTAAGGGTAATGTCCGTCTTGCGCCACCAGTGACCTCTGCTGTTCTCGACGAGTGAGATCACTTTAGAAAAGTGCCAACAAAATATCATCAATTGTGCAGCTTCGGCCACTTATGGCTTAATCATGGCACACCGCACGTTTTCTGGCTGCTGAAACGCTGAGGTAAAAGTCGAGATGATACAGAAAGACGTTATCTGCGACGCCGAAAACATGTGATAGCGCGAAGTGAAATAAACGGCTCGAAAAGATTGAGCTAACATTTTACAAATGTTTTTAGGCAAAGTGTGCGTCAAATGGGGAAGATGGTTAGAGCGTACAATGCACGTAATGTAATGGGAGCAAGCAGGCAGTGAGAAAGCAACTGCATAAAAATCCGGCAGATCCCACGCACCCTGGGAATCGATGTAATGCGAAGCAGCCAGCAAATAGCTGCATACATCGCCTTGTTTGTCTTTGAGCCAAATGAAATCATTCATGCCATGGCATCTAGTCCACCATATATCGCATGCATGCACAATCTAGAATACACCATGTGAATGAAACGCATATTCTGGTATATACAATGCATGACCTGTAGTTTATGTTCATCACGCACTCGTGTCATGCCATGCCAATTTTGGTATATATCCAGTTAACAAAACGGCCGGAAGCGCACCATGACAGTGGCATGTAAATCATACCGTACATGACATGCATAACATGATTCGCATGTTAAGACCTCTTATTTATGTTCGTCATACAGTCATATCGCGCAATACCAATTTTGGTGTATATCAAGCGAGCGAAATGGCCGCGAGTGCACCATGCGTATAGCATGTAAATCATGCCATACGTGGCATGCGTATCATGCTTTTTCATGTTACCACCTGTCACTAATGTTCATCATACAGTCACATCGCGCAATACCAGTTTTAGTGTATATCAAGCTAGCAAAACGGCCGCGAATGCACCATGAGCGTGGCATATAAATCATAACATATATGGCATGCATGTCATGGTTTTCATGTTACCACCTGTTATTCATGCTCTTCATACAGTCATATCGGAGAATACCAATTTTGATGCATATCAATCTAGCAAAACGGCCACGAGTGCGCCATGAGCATGGCATGCAAATCATGACGTACATGTCATGCATGTCATGATTTTCATGTGACTACCTCTCATTTACGTTCATCATACAGTCGCGTCGCGCAATACTAATCTTGGTGTATATCGCATACCCAGGAATTCGGGACATCGCTTCTAGTTCACCGTTTTTCACACCACGTGGCGTACGGACCTTCAACGTTCAAAATTCGCGCGATGACGCTTGCCGTAATCGCGCGGATTGAGAAAACCACAATACATAAAAAAAAAGCACGACGACGATGTACAACCAGCGAGCGCGAACCTCAGTCGCCGACAGATAACCGCAACGCATGCGACGAGCGGCCGCTTGGGCTGCCCGACTGTGAGTCAGCAGTTCTGTTGCACTGAAAGGGTGCACACATACAAGTCGCTTGGCTGTGCTTGATAACTACGAACTCTCGAAAGAGCGTTCTGCCCTTCTTATCATCCCCTGCCTTTTCAATATATTTCGTCCGATGATATTCTAGTTGGGCCCGACGGGTTTCTTAAAAGAAAGCAAGAACGCGTCCTTTAGCGCTGCTGTTTTTGTAATGTGAATAAACTAACTTCCAGAAAATAATGCAAGCTTGGGAGTGGGTGATGACGATTGCGGGTTTCCGAATGTGCAGTGTCTTGACGTCCCTAATTTTTGTTGGCCTCAATTTATAAAATCAATATTTTGCGCTATTATGTGAAGACTTCTGGCCGTGTTCGCTACCACAGACATTTTTATTGAAAGCTCAATAACCAGCAGAAGTAAAGGAAGAATGAATACCTTTGCATGCAGAATATTGTTAGATGATCTTAAAAAGAATGGTTTTAACAAAGTCGCTTTAGTTTTAACTGCGCGCTTTTTGTTTCTAAATACCATACCTATACGTCGGAAAGTGCATTGACTTAGGCATGACATGGTACACAGGCCGCGTTTCCCTCTCTGCTAAGTGTTGGTGAAGGAGTAATGAAACAGATTAGATTCATATAAAGTATCGAGAAACCCGCCTTCTTATTTGACTGCCTATGCTAGTCTGCAGAAATGTAGGTGGTCGCGGCTTGAAACCCGGCTCTTGCGGCCAGCTTTATTCGGGACGGAATAGCGCGTTTCTATTTTTACATGGCAAAGTTCGCTAAAAGGCCCCTCGTCAGGACCCGTTTATTATATTGATTACGAGCTGAAATATTTCATTTATTTGAGCAACGGACGTGGAAAGGTGTCGAAAAGCCGTTTTATTTTTATTCTCTGTGTCGTGTGTTTGTTTACCGTAAGACAACGTAGCACCTCACCAGGCGATGTTTGGAGCAAGCTGAGCAAACGTTCACGAATGTCATTTTTTTTTTTTTTGTCAATAAGTTCGCTGTTCACTATTGCAAGAGTCGGAAGGCATTGAACTGCCCTGTTACCGTGCCGCCAGAAGGTAAACATTGTTGTCAACGCAGGCCTTGTCCGCCGCGGTGGAGCAGTGATTATGGTGCTCGGCCGCTGACCCGAAGGTCGCGGGTTCGATCCCGGCCGCGGCCGTCGCATTTCGGTAGAGGCGAAATGCTAGAGGCTCGTGTATTGTGCGATATCAGTGCACATTAAAGAACACCAGATGGTCGAAATTTCCGGAGCCCTTCACTACGGCGTCTCTCATAATCATATCGGGGTTTTGGGACGTTAAACCCCAGATGTTATTATTAACGCTGGCCTTATACCTTCGCCAAGGTGATGCAGGGAAAGAACTCTGCGAGTTTTTTCCCTGCCTTCCCTTACGTATCGTAGGCGATGTGCCCTGTTTTGCTTAGATGGCGAGCCCCAACTTCTTTCTGTTTTTCTTCGCGGCGCCTTTAGAGTGACCGCATTGAGCGTCTCGCAATGGGAGGTTAACTGAAGTCACGTGCTGTAATGAATGACGCTAAAAGCAGTGTGCTGTAGTGCGCGACTCACATCTCGCAGGAAGTGTGGTCCCCTCTGAGATGCACGGACTACCTTTTATTACTTTCATACTTGGTAGACACGATGTTCACCTGCTAATCTACTGACCGTGAATTGGTCAGAAATCTCAGATGATGAAATTCTTCGGTTTCCTCGCATTCCTCATTGTCATCGTCTCAATCACACAATGATGTCAATAAACACTTCGCACCGTCAGATGGTGCTAAGTAGCTATCAGTCATTAAGGCGAGAGCGTTGTATGGCTCGTAATTTTAAAAATCCGGCTTTGGGCGCGAACACACCATTGGTACCAAAACTCGAGTGGGCCGATACCCGGAGGCTGTGCAACAACGGGCGAGGTTGAAAATGTTTCAGGGTGAGGGTGGGACGACCAATGCAATTGACTAAGGACGTTAAAGTGGTTTAATTAATTAATGTCCCTCCAGAGCATAGGCTACTGTGGTCTCCTTAGCGTCAGCTAAATACATTTTATTACAGCGCCACCGACATAATGTGTATCCGCCGTGGGAGCTATTGGCAGATAAAAGTGTGGCGCTGTTAAGCGCGAGGTAGCGGGTTCGATTGCCTGCCATGGCGGCCGTATTGCTTTGATGTAGGACACCCGCTTGCTTTGATGTAGGTGCACGTTCAAGAACCCCAGATGTTTAAACCTATTACAGAATTCCCCACTGCGGCTTGCCTCATAATGACAATGTGGTTATGGCACGTAAAATCCTTTAAATTGTTATTATTTGCATAGGCCGCTAGGGGACGACAGAAATATTACGTGGAAAAAAAAACCCGTACACACGCTTCATCATTAACGCGATAGTGTCACATACCGAGTTTTGCCTAAATTATTGTTATGCATGTTCTATCATCTGCTTATTTTAATAATCCGCAAGTAGCCACGTGAATGCGCACGTGGATACTTCGGAATTACAGATGCTCTTGTCGCAGGATAAAAAAAAACATATATAAAGGGAGAAGGTTATGATATTCCTCTAGTTTTGCTTGCTTTGCTCGCTAGGCCGTCTTCTGGTGCTGTTGTCGCATGCTAAAAGCTACACCGCAGTGTGTATTTTCGCGGGGTACAAGTCAAGAAATGGCTTCTCCTGGTCTTTGTATTTTTTTTTCGGTCGTATTGCAAGATGAGAAATCGAAAACACGACTTGACGCCTAAGACGAGTGCGGTTTAAACCAATGCACTGCGGAGAAAACATTCAACCAGGTTGAATATAAAGGCTTCGAGCTTTCACTTTTGGTAATTCAATTTACATAAACCAACACTCTGCCAGTACCATGTGTTAATAATAATTAATAATAATAATAATAATAATAATAATAATAATAATAATAATAATAATAATAATAATAATAATAATAATATTAATAATAATAATAATAGTAATAATAATAATAATAATAATAATAATAATAATAATAATTGTTGGGGTTTAGCGTCCCAAAACCGCGATATGATTATGAGGGACGCCGTCGCGGAGGGCTCTGGAATTATTGACCACCTGAGGTTCTTTAAGGTGCACCTAAACCTAAGATTTATTCCAGTATTTTTAAATATGGTTCATCGACGCCCTGATTCCGTAACGCCTGCGTAACTGCTTATGCTCGACCGAATCAAATGCCTTCTCGTAGTCTATGAAGGCTATATATAGGGTTTAGCTATATTCCGCGCATTTCTCTATCGCCTCATTGACAGTGTCAGTATGGTCTATTGTCGAGTAGCCTGTACGAAATCCTGCTTGGTACTTTGGTTGACTGAATTCTAATGTTGTCCTAATTGTATTAGCTACTATCTTTGTAAGCAGCTTGTAGACAACGGACAGTAAGCTGATCGGTCTGCAATTTTTCAAGTCCTTGACGTCCCCTTTTTTATTGATTAAAATTATCTTAGTATTCTTCCAAGATTCGGGTACCCTCACCGTTAAGAGACATTTCGTATACAGGGTGGCCAGTTTTTATAACACAGTCTGTCCACTCTTTCAACAGATCTGATGTTACGTGATCCTCACCAGGGGCTTCGCCTCTTTTTCCCTCCAATGCTTTCTTTATTTCCCCTGTCGTTACCGCTGGAATGTCCGATTCCTCTGGGCTACTACTACTTCTTACATTATCTTCCTGGTTGCCCCGGCTACTGTACAGATCTCCGTAAAACTCCTCAGCTGTTTAAGCTATCCTACCCATAGTGTTAGTGCCTTTGTCTTCCTTGTCCCTAAGTCCATACATCTGGATTTTGCCAGTACACAGTATTGCTCTTCACCGCTTTGAGGCTTCGTCCGTTCTAGAAACATGGGACGAAGTTAGTCACGTGCGAGCCGGACCGTGTCCCCAGCCCCTACAGCATAAATTAAATAAAACAATACAATTCGTGTTCCTAGATGAAGTTCAGGGGCGGTCTATGCAATTCGCGGATCCATTTGGAATCAACGTCCGTCGACACTGTCGACGAGCTGAAGGTGAGGTTGTGATATTCAAAGAGTACTCAAGAGAGTATAGTTGGCGTTTGCTAAAAAAAGTATACATTCAAGTATAAAGTATACTGAAATAAAGTATAGATAGACCCGGTGCGCGTCGCTCGCACCATATATGCATCAAACGATAAGCTTTTACGACACTTCGTTGATACTTACTGCAGTTGTTGCATTTTAGAAACGCTGGTTGTGCTTTCGCGTGATGGCTAGCAGGTGAATGTATGCCGCAGATATGTATTGTCGTGAGCAAGATGACCTGCAACGCTGAAATTACCTTTTAAATAGGCCATAGCAGCTAAACGCAGCGAGTAAGCGCAAAAGTGTTCACTACACCAAATGCTCAAATCGAAATGTGTCTACGGCGATTCAGTACGTCCCATTTACATTAGTGCATTACAAGTATTCGTACACTAAACATTAATTCGGTGTTTGGCTCATATTGATGACGACAGAACGTCTTGACGGCATCGGCACGCGGTAACACACGTGCCGTTTAAATGCTACGTCCGATATACATACATACGCTCGGCAATACCTACAATGACTGCGCTTTTCCTTTCACATTTCATGCGTAGAGATACATGCAGATGCGTTCGGATATGTGAATTGTTTTATGATGTAAGAATATTCAACGTGTTCTTTTCGTTTCGTGCTCCCACGGCGCCAACGAGCCGCGGGCTACCGAACGGCTGGCTCGCTCGATGTACACATTTTTCCTATAGTGCTTCACACTCCCGCGGGTCGTTCTGGGATTACCTGAAAAAGGTTTATTAGCAAGAATATAACAATGGGGGGGGGGGGCATTCACCCTCTCTCTTTAGCCTATCATCTGATGCTTTGCAATCATATCCCTCAATTAATTTTTACTATATCTCAACACTTAATTTTCTTTGCCTGTAACTATCAATTCAATTAATTACTCCTTTAAATTGCAAAAGGGTCTCTTGAAGGGCCAGTTGATATACCTGTTACTGCGTTGAAAACAGCGCGAAAACGGGACGAAGCGTAACAAACAAGACAAGCGCTGCTTTTATGTTTTCTTAGCATTCGGGTCGTTTTCACGCAGTTTTCAACGCAGTAACAGGCAGCAACTGGCCCTTCAACACAGCCTTCTGCAATTTCTTTCTTTTGCATCAGGCTCTTTCGCACCCAGTGTTTTGCATAACTCATCAATGTACCAGCGCTTGCGTTGTTTTAAATGTGAAGCATTTCTTAGCGAACATTTCACACTTCGAACATTTCTGCCTACCTACCTACCTACCTACCTACCGACCCTCCCACCCACCCACCCATCTACCTACCCACCTACCTACCTACCTACCTACCTACCTACCTACCAGGCCCGTAGCCAGGAATTTTTTTTCGGGGGGAGTGGGGGTGGGAGTGGCACTGACTGAAAGCCTTGACTATTTGAAAAAACGCCTATTTTCAGTATTTATTTTCGGTAAAACACCACGTATCAAAAATATTTCGGGGGGGGGGGGGGCGCCCCCCCTGGCTACGGGCTTGCTATCTATCTATCTATCTATCTATCTATCTATCTATCTAGCCGCCTACGTCTCGGTGCTCTCTTGATCGCCTCCCTAACTTGGTGTAGACCAAAATTGGCATGGCAGGGTAAGAGGATTTGACAAATATGACTGTCGGGTGATGGCATGAACAATGTGAAAATCCTATCGCGTACGTCGTCAAACACTATGCTCCAGAACGTGTTGCACATACCCGTGTACCACGGGCCGCGGTGTACGGGTATGCGCCACAGGGAATAGAGAGTTTATATCTACCCAGGAACGGCGAGAAGAGACTTTGGTAATTTAAATGCGAGAGCGTTAAGAGAAACCGACATCGGCAGCGTTGACCCGACGATTGTTAAGAATGAGAATTAGGATCCCAGCAGGAATCGAACCCAAGCATTCTGCGCGGCAATCAGCTATTCTACAACAGAGCCGCTCCAGGTCTATAAACTGGTTTGGAAAAACAGCCTATGCAGGCGTAATGTTGGTGCAACGTCAGTAGTGGTTGTGGTGCTGGCTATCTAATTTTACAAGAAAGCAATAAACACTACATATGTACTCCTGCGATACAGACGTCATATCAGATTAACGTCTGTGGTTGCAGTGATGGCTCCCCTTGTATAGCAGTCTAATAAGCATTACATTTGTATCCCTATGATTCAGCAAGCTACATTGAAGTTGAAGCATTGCTCGATCCCTACATTAACGAAAGTTACGTATGATATTCACATGATTGCACGATAATGTGAACTTAGTTTGTATAATACTGACGTATGTGCTCTTACGTGAGGGCTGACGTTACGTCGCACAATAAGTTACCTTTTAAACGCCAGTATTGTCGACGTGCCTGGTAAGCCCACGATGTGCACACAGCTACTACACTTACAAAAGCACGTCGATCCACCTCGTAACGCTTGGCTCAAAGCCATAAAATACAGCATAAAGGTACTCGATGACTGCTTCGCGCGAAACCGATTCCCACAACGCGCGAGATCTGCCGAATTTTTTTCGTTAGCCTTCGTCCAGTTTTTGCGCTGTTTTCAACGCAGTACTCCTTAAAATCGTGATCTCTCGTAAATGTTTCTTGTGGCACATGTCAGTGATAAATGGCATCTATATTAAACGAATAATTATAATTGATTACAAATTAAATACATTTATCGCTGCTAATAATTGACGACATTGTATTATTTCCGGCCATCGCACTATAACTGCATAGATTGATATACTAGCTATCTATCTTCATTATGTCCTGCACTGACAGCTTTCACTCCTACATTTAAAATGTTGAATTCATCGTCGCCATTCATTAGTAATGCACTTCATGCTATTGTGCGAATGCAGATCAACATATAATAAGTCATTCTTAATGTGAATTCTGGGTTAACCTAAGTTTAAAAATTCGCGCAGCTTGCACTGAGTCGCGCAAAGCTGGACTAGAGGGGAGCTGGTCGACACTTGGCTGGTCCTGGCTTTACCAGCCAAGTATCGACACATGCATTCACACGCCGATGCACGAAGTGTTCATGGGATCACATTGTAAATCACGAGTATATAGACTAGGTGTTGATAGGGTTCCATTGGGTATCGCTTGGTAATCACAACACCAGTAAATCACAACACCAAATGAATCTGCTTAGGCAGGATAATTAGAATAATTAGCTTAATAGCACTGTAACAGAAAAAACAGCGCGAGTAGACAGGGACGGAAGGGGCACACACAGAACACCCGTGTGTGTACCCCTTCTCTCCCTGTATTCATGTGCTGTTTTTTCGTTACAATGCTACCAAACCAACGAGCCCACCGACATGCAATAGCTTAATAGGTCTTAGTGGCACATTCGAGTCTTGGTCCCGATTAGCTTGCATCCCAAGTCAGACTAGCCTTAATTATAACTTAATTAGCTTAATTAGCCTAACTCGCACATTCGAGGCTCGGCCTCGACTAGCTTGCATTCGAAGTCAATCTAAGCCTAATGAACTGTTTAGCATAATTAACGCTAATTAACTTAGTATTACTTAGTCTTAATTAGCATTTGCTCGGCACATCTTGCTGAGCTCAGCACGACTATGCAACAAGAATCTCAACTCGGCTTAATAATCGCTAATTAACCTTTGAGTTAATTATGCCTGGCAAATTAGGCTTTGCCCTGCTCAGCTAGGCTTAATTAGGCTTGGCTATGATTCACTTGGCTTAACCAGGCACAGTTATGCTCAACACGCCGACATGATGATCATTATCTACATCGCGAGTCGGACAACGGGTGGACATAACAGCTCTGCTGTAAAAATAAATATTGTAATTGTGCTGCAGAGCCCTTAATTGCCAATTAGCAAAACACTCTAAATGTATTCAGCCTCTCCCTGTATACTTTCAATTATGCATTACAATGATATCGTCCTATTAATTTATTGACCAACTACCCACACTTGATAACTGCCTACAACGATCACTAATAAACTATAAAATATGTTTTTCTTGCATAAAATTTCATTTGTCACCTTTAATCATTGGTTCCATAGATTTTGCGGGTACGTCATTGCCAATTTTGTTAATTATCCATAACAATTAAGCTAAAAGACCCCTAATCACGAATTAGCAACTTGAGATTCTTACATCTAATTAGGCTAAAATACCCTGATCACTAACTAGCAACTTAAGATTCTTATATCTTTCATCGTCTTCGTCTCCACTCCATGTGATTACGTGGAGTGGAGACGAAGACATGTGATTACATTACAACGCGATCCTCCGATTAATTTATTCTCATTTACCCCTTTCCTAATTAACACTAAGTGTAAGTATTAATAATTCCAGAGTACGATTACCATATATTTTATACCTTTTATTAGTAATTAGCTATGACAGTAGCTAATGCTAGTTACATGCGACAGCCATCTAGCATCAATGGTGTACGGTGCAATACTACCTATAAATATATATATGATACATGTCCTTCTGTACTGACCGCTTTCACCAATAAGTTTTAAATAAATTGTTAAATTCATTAGTACCTTTCATTACATATACTCAATAGAGGAAGATTCGTATGCGTATCAATGTCTCTTGTTAATTCTTACTTGCTTTGAATTACGAGGAACTATTCTCCTTTTTGATCATCTGCTCTAATTAACCTACGATTTCTCATTGCTAGTTATCAACTGAAGAACTCCACAGTATTCATACAATCCATATCTTGAGCAGCTTCAAGAAAAACAAACTTGTATAAAAACAGTGACATTTTCACGTGTTTTGGGGCCACCGAAAACACTATGAAGCGCATGCACCCCTATAAGATGGTTTTGCTGCAATGCACCATTTTACAAAAGTTCCCGTCGAACCTCAGAAACTTCGCCAACATCAGCCAAACTTCACAGGTGCGAAGATTGAATCATCGACATTGAATCACTTCAGTGATTTAAGCAGGTGAGGGCGCATTGTTTTTATATAATTTTTTAAGTTCTCTCCTATGGAGTTTCACATTGCACATAAAAGTGGTTCTCGAACCCAGGAAGTTTATGGGAATAAAGCAAAACTTCTCGCACTGTGAGATGATGATTCCCAGATTATATGGACGAAGTGATTTAACCGTATATTGAGGCGTTGCACTACAATAAATATTTCAAGGTCGTTTCCCATTCAGTGACGCTGCCACTCAGCAGCCAACGCAACAGATGGCGCTAGTTGTCGATGTCTCGAATTCCTGGACATGCACGCTGGTGAAACGGCCGCAAGTGCACCATGAGCGCGGCATGTAAATCATGACATACGTGACATCATGTCATGGTTTTCACGTTACCACCTGTTATTCATGTTTGTCATACAGTCGCGTCGCGCAATACCAATTTTGGTATATATCAAGCTAGGAAAACGGCCGCCAATGAATCATGAGTGTCGCTTGTAAATCATGTCGTACATGACCTGCATGTCATGATTTCCATGTTACCACCTCTCATTTACGCTCTTCATGCAGTTGCGTCGCGCAATACCCAATTTTGGTGTATATCAAGCAAGCGAAACGGCCTCGAGTGCGCCAAGAGCATGGCATGTATATCATGTCGTTCATGTCATGCATGTCATTATTTTCATGTTACCACGTCTCATTTACGTTCGTCATACAGTCGCTTCGTGCAATAGCAATTTTGGTGTACATCAAGCTAGCGAAGCGGCCGCGAATGCATCATGAGCGTGGCATGTAAATCATGACATACAATACATGACATGCATGTCATGGTTTCCATCTAACCAACTGTTATTCATGTTCTTCATACAGCTCATTCGCGCAATACCAATTTTGGTGTATATCAATCTACTGAAACGGCCGCTAGCGCACCATGAGCGTGGCATGTCAATCAGGTCGTACATGACTTGCATGTCATGATTTTCATGTTACCACCTCTCACGTTCGCCATAGGGTCGTGTCGCGCAATACCAATTGTGGTGTATATCATGCAAGCCAAACGGCCGCGAATGCACCATGAGCGTGGCATGTAAATTATGACATACATGTCATGGTTCTCATGCTACCCCCTGCTATTCATGTTCTTCACACAGTCACATCGCACAATACCAATTTCGCTGTATATCGATCTAGCAAAACGACCGCGAGTGCGCCATGAGCATGGCATGTAAATCATGTCGTACATGACATGCATGTCATGATTTTCATGTTAACACGTGTCAGGTATGTTCGTCATACAGGAATGTCTTGTCATAGCTGTTTTCGTTTATATCCCTTCATTTAAACGGCCGCGAGCGCCCCGAGACCATGTCATGTAAATCATGCTGCACATGACATGCGCGTCAAGATTTGCATGTTAGGACCTGTCATTATGTTCGTCATGAACTCTTGTCATGCCGTACCAATTTTGGTATATATGAAATTAACGGAACGGGCGCAAGAGCCTAAGGCCAAGGAATGTAAATCATGCGTTCATGACATGCGTGTCATGTATACATCCGATTAACGAAACGGCCAGGAGAGCACAAAGTCGTAGGCGGCTAGATAGATAGATAGATAGATAGATAGATAGATAGATAGATAGATAGATAGATAGATAGATAGATAGATAGATAGATAGATAGATAGATAGATAGATAGATAGATAGATAGATAGATAGATAGATACGCTCAAAGTCGCAGAAGTTCGCTAAGAAATGCTTCGCGTTTAAAACGCGCCGGCTGATTGTGCCATTTAGCTGGCACCATGAGCAAGCTGGCCTTCGCTGCATACAGAAGCTTTGTTTGGTGTGCAAGGATAGTTTTCGCAAAGTCACCTAAACCATGTGCTCGCGGTGTCTCGCGTGCTTCTGATTATCGAATACTGGCGGGTTAAGTGGAGGTTTTAAGCTGCACACTGCGTACGCGTTAGCCCTTTAGAGAGCGGCAGCAGCCCACCCTCGCACACTCTAGACACAAATAAAGTTTGAGAATACATTTTTCTTGACGACACGACACCAGAACAAAGTTTTACTACAGGAAAATAATTAAAACTGTATATTGACGTGCAATGTAAGCTGAGGACAACCATCAATCGCGGTAAAGTGAGCACACAGAGCAAAGGTGATTTTGGCCTGTTACATCTCGTGAACAAAGTAGATGAGGACCTAAATATTAACATGGTGTCTTCACTGACATAAGCGCTCTCCGATAAAAAAAATATCAAAATTGAGACCGGTGTTTTCCTATTTTATTTTTTAAATTGAACTTTTTTTGAAACATCACGCGTCCTTACCTCTTTGCTTCCCTTGCGCTGCCTGTGGAAAAACTATCTTCCGCATAAATGTTGCAAAGGTCTTTTGCTATACTTGACACTGTTTTGAAGTTTCTTTGTTAAATAAGACAGGCGCCAATGCGCATCAAAATTAGCAAATTTTGTTGATTTGGACCGTGTGCGCTATTTTTTCACATTTTTCCTATAGGGGACGCCATAAAAAAAAGCATGGAGGTAACTCACAGTAATGCGTATTTAAACCAGCAAAAATAATTTTCGACACATCCTTTACAGTTCGCGTTAAATTCGGCCGTGAAATCCGAAAACATTCCAGTGAGCAAAAACAGAAGGCCCGTGCCGCCACCTTCAAAAATTTATTTGGTGCGCTGGGAGCGTTTCATGGACATAAAATTTTCAGTTCCGTGCACTTTGAATATGCCCACATAACATATGAAAAACCCAGGCAAAACAAAAATATTAACCGGACAGGCTTGTTCGATCTCTCGTGGAATCCCCCGTGTGTGTATCTGTATATGATGGGCTCGATAAATATTATGCGGCAGGTTCCGACTCAGAAGGAAATGCAGAAGGCACCGCTATTCTTTAGTGGATCTAAATTTTCATCAATCCCTGCCATCTTGAATATCCATATCGAAACGTATTCAGCTGTCATCCATCTATCTGGAACACACGCCATGCAAATGCGATAAAAATTGTGGAGGAGGCCCTAATTGTTCACTTAGCTGTCCAGTAGTGGCACTCGCACATGGACGTTCGTGTGCACTGGTCTATTCCTTTTTTTAACCTTGTGTTTCGCGCGCTGCCCAAGCGAATCTCAGAGGCCACGAAGAAAGAAGCATCAGCGAACTTAATCCATTATTTTCAATATTCCTCCCGACACTAATTGTCTCTTATTTTATATCAAGTTATGCTCCGACATCGTATGCATAAAATAGAGCTGTTGACTTAATCAAAAACCACCCATTCGTATTGTTAGAACTATTTTAATGAATATTCGGATATCCAGAAATAACTTCACGACCGAATATGACACTAATATGAATATGACACTAGATGCTCATGACACTAAAAAGGAAGCTAAAGAGCCTGCAAAAGTGTCTACAGCAAGTAGAGACCTAGAACCCATCGTGAGTAGTGCAGCGAGACAGGACCCCAGAAGGGAACAGACGAGCACAGGCGAAAACTAAAAAATGATAGTACTGAAGGCAGCTCTGCAGGTTTACACGCCAAGCTGCGCAGGTGCACCGTCACAACGACCAATGGAATAGAAAAGAAGCATGCAGACAAGGTGCGAAAGAAATTGAATTTCTGCTTTGTAGACCGGGAAGGACGGGTCGCTTACACACGCCTCACCCGCTTTTCTGATTAAAAACGCTTCTAACGTTTCACGGGCTGTTTTTCGCCTGCTTCTGCCTAGGAAAGCAGAAATTTATTTCTTTCGCGCCTTCTTTGAATGTCTTTTATTCCATTGGTCGTTGTCACGATGCGCCTGCGTTGCTTGATGGTATATAAACCTGTAGATCTGCCTTAAATAAAATCATTTGTTAGCTTCCGCCTGCGCTCGTCTCTTCCTTCCCGGTGTCCTGTCTCGTTGCGCTACTCCCGATGGGTTGTCTGTCCAAACACCAACGAGCATAACAGTCAACTCCTTTAAAATAAGAAGAGAGTGGGGCATTCTCACGACATCACGATATGTGGCAGCGGCATTAAGCACAGCAGGCACTGACCGCATACCATATACATTAGGGCAAATTGGGTAACCCCTGGTCATTTAGCGCAATGGAATATGAATCAAGGTAACGGAACGCACTGGTGAAGTTAAAACAAAGTCGCGTGGTGTGACTAGTAAACACCAATCAATAGGTCCTCCACTATTTGACGAGGAAAATTGAAGGCATGTGACCAAGTCAACACACGAAAAATGGGGATGCCACTTGACCGCTGTAATAAGTTTTCCTATTCCATCAGATCCCGTAAGGCTCAGTCTGTCGACCATTACGGCATTCGTGTCATTTTGCATTGGACATGCCGAAAGTGTTAACAGGAAACCCCAGACGCAACGTGGGTGAACAATGCAAAGAACGGTGCCTTTTAACCTAATGTCGGTTAAAATTTCAGTTCGAAGTGTTGCAATTCCGCCTTTAAGATAGATGTTCAAAATTCTGCACCAATGAGCGCGCGCTTCAAACTGACATCATGAGCCGGATGTCCGGTCACCCCACCCTCACAGAACTTGCCAAGTGGATAAACGGGACCATTTATTTTATCGCAGAGGCGGTCAGCTGAAGCGGTTCGGTCATGTGGTCAGGGCCTTTCTGTACTTCTTAAGATGTACCTCAATATATTTTGCTTAGTCGCGGAGGCTGTCGGATGAAGCACTTCAGTGATCTTATAATAATTATTGTGGGGGGTAACGTCCCAAAACAACCATTTGATTAGGAGAGACGCCGTAGTGGAGGACCCCCAAAATTTCGACAACCTGCGGTTCTTGAACATGCACCTAAGTCTAAGCACACGGGCCTTAATCATTTTCGCCTCCATCAAAAATGCTGCCGCCGCGACCGGGATTGGATAACGCTTCCTTGGGTCAGCAGCAGAGCGCCATAACCACTAGACCACCATGGTGAGTCTTCGGTGATCTGAGCGGGGCATCTATAGACGTCTTGAGTTGTACCCGACTATAGTTTGCTTAGTCGTGTCCGCGATCGGATGAAGCGCTTTGGTCATCTGGGTTGGGCATCTCTGAAGGTCTTGAGTTGTACCAAACTATACTTAGTCGCAAAGGCGATGGGATGAAGCGCTTCAGTCAACTAGGCGGTGCCTCTCCGAATTAATTGAGTTGTACCTCACTTTACTTTGCTTAGTCGCGAAGTTGATCATAACAAGTGCTTCAGTCATCTGGGCGGAAGCTGTAAATGCTTCTTGATTTGTACCTGACCATATTTTGCTTAGTCGCGGAGGTGCTCGGATGAAGCGCTTCAGTCCTCTGGGCATTGCCGCTTCGTATTTCACAAAGTGTCATCATCAGCCTGTCTACGCCCACTGCAGGGCAAAGGCCTCTCCCATGTTCCCCCAATCAACCCGGTCCTGTGCTTTCTGCTGCCACGTTATACCTACAAACTTCTTAATCTCATTTACCGACCTAATTTTCTGTCTCCCCCTCACGCGTTTGCCACTCCAGTCAGTTACCCTTAAAGGGGTACTGATACAAAATTTCGCGGCCGAGATAGCCTGCTGGATCAATTCCCGTGTACGTGCGTGTACCATCTGCAAAATATCGACAGCAAATAAAGCTTTTAAGGTATTTTATATGAATTTTGAAGTTCGCGAGCGCGATCCAGCATTGTAGGCCGCACCTGGTGCATTGACACCCTCGGAGGTTACCCGAGGTGACCCCCCTACTTCCCCTACGTAACCGTTGCAGCCGGTACAAGTTATGATGACGTCGGAGCCGCCATTTCTGTTTTGACGCGCTTCCCGACGAATCGCTCCTCGCCAGCGGGTAAAACCTGAAGTGATTCGCCACGTCGAAAATTCCTTCCATCCCCGCCGCAACAAAATCGTCGCCATCAGACGACGATGAGCCCGGCGACATCAGACCGCGCGGAAATGCGTCACTGTTCTGTGTGCTCAAGTGACCGAGCGTTTCACTCGCTAGGTGGTGATAGTTGCACCCGGCGGCTTGTCGTTTTTGGAGCTCTGTCAAACCGAAACTGAGGCTGTGTCGGTAATGAGGAGCTTGTAATTAATCATCTGTCGCGCGCTGCAGCAAACGATGTGCCGTGTTATGAATAACAGGCCCTCAGCAACACATTGCAGCAAAAAAACGCGGGGCGAAAATTTTTGTGTCAGGACTCCTTTAATGACCACCGGTTATCCTGCCGACGTGCTACGTGCCCGGCCCATATCCAATTCTTCTTGATTTTAACTATGATGTCCTTAACCCCCGTTTCTTCCCTGACCCACTCTGCTCTCTTCCTGTCTCTTAAGGTTAAACCTATCATTTTCGTTTCCATCGCTCGCTGTGTCGTCCTGAATTTAAGTTGAACCCTCTTTGTAATTCTCCAGGTTTCGGCTCCGTAGGTAAGTACGGGTAAGATGCAGCTGTTATATACCTTCGTCTTGAGGGATAGTGGTAGACTACCATTCATGATTTGATAATGTTTGCCGAATGAACCCCATCCCATTCTTATTCTTCTTGTTATTTCACTCTCATGGAATGGCTCCGCGGTTACTATCTGTCCTAAGTAGACGTACTCCTTTACAACTTCAAGTGTGTCGCCACCTAAAGTATACCTGACAATAGTTTGCTTAGTTGCGGAGGCAGTTGCATTAAGCACTTCGGTTATCTACGTGGGAAGTCTCTATACTTCTCGATTTGTGCCTGACCATAGTTTCCTTAGTCGTCGAAAGGATCGGATGAGGCGCTCCAGTCCTCTGGGCATTGCCTCTTCGTAGTTCTTGAGCTACACCAGCCAATAGTTTGCTTAGTCGCGGAGGCAGTTCGATGAAGAACTTCTGTCATCTAGGCGGGGCGTCTCTATACTTTTCGATTTGTACCTGACCATAGTTTGCTTAGTCGCGAAGGGGATCGGATAAAGAGCTTCAGTCCTCTGGGCATTTCCTCTTCGTATTTCTTGAGCTATACCTGATAAAAGTTTGCTTAGTCGCGGAAGCAGTTGGATGAAACACTTCGGTCATCTAGGTGGGACGTCTCTATACTTCTCGATTTGTACCTCACCATAGTTTGCTTAGTCGCAAAGGGAATCGGATAAATCGCTTCTGTCCTCTGGACCTCGCCACTTCGTATTTCTTGAGCTATACCTGACAATAGTTTGCTTAGTCGCGAAGGCAGTTAGATGAAGCACTTCTGTCATCTAGGCGGGACGTCGCTATACTTTTCGATTTGTACCTGACCATAGTTTGCTTAGTCGCGAAGGGGATCGGATAAATCGCTTCAGTCATCTGGGCATTGCCTCTTCGTATTTCTTGAGCTATACCTGACAATAGTTTGCTTAGTCGCGAAGGCAGTTGGATGAAGCACTTCGGTCATCAAGGCGGCATAATAGTTCCTATACTTCTTGATTTGTACCTGACCATAGTTTGCTTTGTCGTGAAGGACATCGGATAAATCGCTTTAGTCCTCTGGGCCTTGCCTCTTCGTATTTCTTGAGCTATACCTGATAACAGTTTGCTTAGTCGCGGAAGCAGTTGGATTAAGCACTTCGGTCATCTAGGCGCGACGTCTGTATACTTCTCGATTTGTACCTGACCATAGTTTGCTTAGTCGCGAAGGGGATCGGATAAATCGCTTCAGTCCTCAGGGCATTGCCTCTTCGAATTTCTTGAGCTATACCCGACAATAGTTTGCTTGGTCGCGGAAGCAGTTGGATGATGCACTTCGATCATTTAGGCGGACGTCTCTATACTTCTCGATTTGCACCTGACCATAGTTTGCTTGGTCACGAAGGGGATCGGATAAATCGCTTCAGTCCTCTGGGCATTTCCTCTTCGTATTTCTTGAGCTATACCTGATAAAAGTTTGCTTAGTCGCGGAAGCAGTTGGATGAAGCACTTCGGTCATCAAGGTGGGACGTCTCTATACTTCTCGATTTGTACCTGACCATAGTTTGCTTAGTCGCAAAGGGAATCGGATAAATCGCTTCTGTCTTCTAGGCCTCGCCACTTCGTATTTCTTGAGCTATACCTGATAATAGTTTGCTTAGTCGCGGAAGCAGTTGGATGAAGCACTTCTGTCATCTAGGCGGGACGTCTCTATACTTTTCGATTTGTACCTGACCATAGTTTGCTTAGTCGCGAAGGGGATCGGATAAATCGCTTCAGTCATCTGGGCATTGCCTCTTCATATTTCTTGAGCTATACCTGACAATAGTTTGCTTAGTCGCGAAGGCAGTTAGATGAAGCACTTCTGTCATCTAGGCGGTACGTCTCTATACTTTTCGATTTGTACCTGACCATAGTTTGCTTAGTCGCGAAGGGGATCGGATAAATCGCTTCAGTCATCTGGGCATTGCCTCTTCGTATTTCTTGAGCTATACCTGACAATAGTTTGCTTAGTCGCGAAGGCAGTTGGATGAAGCACTTCGGTCATCAAGGCGGCATAATAGTTCCTATACTTCTTGATTTGTACCTGACCATAGTTTGCTTTGTCGTGAAGGAGATCGGATAAATCGCTTTAGTCCTCTGGGCCTTGCCTCTTCGTATTTCTTGAGCTATACCTGATAACAGTTTGCTTAGTCGCGGAAGCAGTTGGATTAAGCACTTCGGTCATCTAGGCGGGACGTCTGTATACTTCTCGATTTGTACCTGACCGTAGTTTGCTTAGTCGCGAAGGGGATCGGATAAATCGCTTCAGTCCTCAGGGCATTGCCTCTTCGAATTTCTTGAGCTATACCCTACAATAGTTTGCTTGGTCGCGGAAGCAGTTGGATGATCCACTTCGATCATTTAGGCGGACGTCTCTATACTTCTCGATTTGTACCTGACATAGTTTGCTTGGTCACGAAGGGGATCGAATAAATCGCTTCAGTCCTCTGGGCATTGCCTCTTCGTATTTCTTGAGCTACACCTGACAAGAAATTGCTTAGTCGTAGAGGCAGTTGGACGAAGGACTTTGGTCATCTAGGCGGGACGTGTCTATAATTCTCGATTTGCGCTTGACCTTAGTTGTTTGCTTATTCGCGGAGGGTATCGGATGAAGTCTCTTGGGTCATTTGGACGGAGCCTCTTCGCTCTTGAGTTTGTGGCGATGGGCGACCTGACAGACCGGCCAAGTCTCGGCCTTACCAGAAAAAGAGCGAGTCCGACACAACCGTTTCGATCAGAAGTATTTTTAATCTATATTTCTTTCGAACTCCAGCGCGCGTAGGCCCGTGGCACTGGCACCTGCCTCGTGCAAGAGCGAGCGTCTCGGTCCTCTTCTTTGCGACGCCGATGCTGCTGCCGTTACTAGTTGTACCTGAGAAGAGTTGGCTTAATCGCAAAGGTGAGCTGTTCATTTGATGACGTCATCTTGATCCGACATCGTGTTTTTACGTGATCACATGATGTCACGGTATGTGACGCCATCGTAACCTCGTAAATTTTGAAGAATTTTGACGTCATTATTACGTCATATTATGATGTAATCTCATGACAATTTTTTGCACTCTCTCGTATTGACGCCGCCAACGAGAAACGCTGATGCCGCCGATGGTTATTTTTAGCGGTTGACAAGGCATCTAAGGCTTTAGCTTGAACAAATAATGCTTGCTTACTTCATGTCGAAGGAGATTCCTGCACTGTAGCTGGGATTCGCTTGCATGATGCGTATAAAGTTCTGCAGCGAACCGCTGCCGTCTGAGGCGTGCAGGCTTTTGTCCGCCACCATGACGTGCGTGAAGAACAGGTAACTGCACACACCCAACTGAGGCAACAAGGTTTGTGCGCTGCCCACGCTGCTCACCGTGCACACGATAGGCATCTGTGTCACTGCACATGGTTGGAAAACAGTAGCTACCTATGTGACCGGCCAATGTGCGTATTTATGCAGCTTCGCCACCAGTGAATCACCTGGTTGATCGACCGATTCACTATTTTTATGACCAAAAGCGTTATCGTTTTTTTACTGCATTTTCCTCAAAAGCAAGTATCGTTGGGAGTACATATTTTTCTCATGGAATTTAGTCGAAAGACGAAGGCCTTTCTTGTCAATCGGGGAAAGGCAGCAAAGTTTAATTATGTGCAGAAATTTTGAGGGCTCAATTGTGGGTACAGCGCAAAAAGAAATGTTGCGCATATTCTCTGTGATTGTCTTTTTCTTTATAACTGCTTCTTCGTAGCAATAAAGCTTCATTTGAGAGTCAGCGGTTGCATCAGTTGATTATTCTTGAAGTGATTCGTGACTGGATTTTTTTTTTTTGCGCTGTGCCCTCAACGAATGCATAACTGGCCCAGTTAACCATGGTAGTGCAGTACTGAAAGAGCTGTACGACTGATCTAACTACCGTCAACAATGTTACACGCCCATTATTTACAAATTCAAGACAAATACATCTAGCGAAAAACGTAGAACTTGGGTCGCTGGAAAAATCATTAGGCAGTTTTAGAATAGCGTGCGCTAAGTTAGCGTTAGTGTTTGCGGCCCGCTATTTCCGTCACTTAAAGGAAAGCTGAAGCACTTTTAAAAAAAATGACTTTCGAGTGTGTAATCATAGTTTTATCCTTGCTTAGTTCGAAAACCAATCTAAGAGTTCACAGAAGTGAACGCAAATGGCATTTCTTGGCCAAAAAAGAGCGGCTGCAGCCGCAGGGCTTTTTGAACTGCTGAGCGAAGGCGGTGACATCAACTTCGGTGTGCCGCGTCATCGGCGCCATCAGCTATGTAAAAGCATGGCCTTCGTGATCAGTTCCACCAACGCGCGCAGCCAGAAGTAGTCACGGAGGCCACGGCTCCGCCAAAACCCCAGGGGTAGGATAAAACAGGTGGCCCATCGAGCGCCGCGAGCGCGTCGCCGTACTGCTCCAGTTGCTCGCGGCCGCCGCTAGGTTCGAGACGAGTTTTTGGGCCGAATGACGCGCATTGCAAGCTCTCGCTGGACTGTAAAAACCGGTTTTTCTAGCTAGCTTTGTGGCTTTAAACGGTTGTTTGTGCTTTTACAAGCTTGTAGTGGCTGTATGCCAGCTTCGACTGCAAAAGTAAGAGCGCCAGGCTTTATGAAGCTTAAAATTGTTAAATCGGCGCGGGTAGTCCCGATATGACTGTCACTGTGTGCCGATTGCAAGAGACGCGCGCGTATGTTTTTTTCGAAAGCGTGAAAATTTCTACCGGCGAGTGTACAGAATAAAAAAAAAGCATTTGGTTTTCACCTTATCGTATGTATGTCGGAGTACTGTAGCTGGCGGTCTTTCCGTGGAATTGCATTTCTCCACAACTGCAGTCGCTTTTCGTCTTTCCGCGCGGAGAACAGACACAGCTTTTCTTTAGTAACAACTTGATGTGGGCTAGTTGGTTCATAATTAGAACAAATAAAGTAACAGCGCGAATGAAACAAGGACGACAAAGGAACGAAGACCACGGGACAAGCGCTGACTGCCAACTGAATGTTTATTTCAAGAAAAACCAGCCTTTTATACATTCTCAGAATGAACATGCGCACAACAAACACTCGCTAATCACACTCTCAATCTTTCTTTCAAGAAGTTTATTTCTCTCTCCGAGAGTAGAAGAGAGGGCGAACTGATACACTTATCACCTTCGTTATGGATCCAAAAGGCCTCTAAAATTTCCCTTTCCTTCTTAGATTTCCCATTTCCTATAAATTTCGTTTTTTCAAACATGGGAACACATGCGCACTTCTTACAATGGTCAACTAAATGACTGCCATATCCATTTTTTACATTATTGCAGTGCTGACGCGCGCGATCGTTGAACATTGTCCAGTCTGACCTATATAAACTTTTCCACAACTCATGGGAATCAGATAAACCACATCACTCGTGCATTCACTGGTGCGGGTTCTGTGTTTAGTGGAGCATGCGGGAGGCTTGTTTCTTGGTTTCATGCGTGCACATATCGAGGACAGCTTGCAAGGCGCACTGAAAAGCAAGTTAACATTGTGCCTATTTGATACCTTCTTAAGATTGTGTGACAACTTGTGCAAGTATGGAACTACGTGCACTGGTCTCTTGTCTTGCCCTTTTTCTTTTTTGCGTGGTTGTGTTTTTGCTCTCTGCAGGATTGTTTCGCACACGGACGTGATGACCGAATGGGGAAAGCCTGCGTCTCGTAACCGTCCTAGCTGAATCCTCAGGCTACGCTCGCATTCGTGCTCACATGACTTATTCAATGCCGCCTTAATACAGGTCGTGGCTATGCCCCTCTTAATCAATTTGGTCTGTGCGCTGTCATAAGGCATCAATGTTTTCTTTGATCTAGGCTGATAGGCCCAGCTTACATGGTTACACGATGAAAAACACAGGTTGATGTCAAGGAATTGAATTCGGTTACTGATCGGCAATTCCTTGACATCAACCTGTGTTTTTCATCGTGTAACCATGTAAGCTGGGCCTATCAGCCTAGATCAAAGAAAACATTGATGCCTTATGACAGCGCACAGACCAAATTGATTAAGAGGGGCATAGCCACGACCTGTATTAAGGCGGCATTGAATAAGTCATGTGAGCACGAATGCGAGCGTAGCCTGAGGATTCAGCTAGGACGGTTACGAGACGCAGGCTTTCCCCATTCGGTCATCACGTCCGTGTGCGAAACAATCCTGCAGAGAGCAAAAACACAACCACGCAAAAAAGAAAAAGGGCAAGACAAGAGACCAGTGCACGTAGTTCCATACTTGCACAAGTTGTCACACAATCTTAAGAAGGTATCAAATAGGCACAATGTTAACTTGCTTTTCAGTGCGCCTTGCAAGCTGTCCTCGATATGTGCACGCATGAAACCAAGAAACAAGCCTCCCGCATGCTCCACTAAACACAGAACCCGCACCAGTGAATGCACGAGTGATGTGGTTTATCTGATTCCCATGAGTTGTGGAAAAGTTTATATAGGTCAGACTGGACAATGTTCAACGATCGCGCGCGTCAGCACTGCAATAATGTAAAAAATGGATATGGCAGTCATTTAGTTGACCATTGTAAGAAGTGCGCATGTGTTCCCATGTTTGAAAAAACGAAATTTATAGGAAATGGGAAATCTAAGAAGGAAAGGGAAATTTTAGAGGCCTTTTGGATCCATAACGAAGGTGATAAGTGTATCAGTTCGCCCTCTCTTCTACTCTCGGAGAGAGAAATAAACTTCTTGAAAGAAAGATTGAGAGTGTGATTAGCGAGTGTTTGTTGTGCGCATGTTCATTCTGAGAATGTATAAAAGGCTGGTTCTTCTTCAAATAAACATTCAGTTGGCAGTCAGCGCTTGTCCCGTGGTCTTCGTTCCTTTGTCGTCCTTGTTTCATTCGCGCTGTTACTTTATTTGTTCTAGCTTTTCTTTGCACGTATTGTAGCCAGCTTTGCACTTTGGAGCGAAGCATTTTCGCCCCATGGTGGCCGCCGCATCAGCGGCATAAATCGGGCCACCGTGGTTTCAGCCATGGTTCCAGCTTGCAGAGTGAGTGGAAACACCGATGCGGTCACGCGCGTTGGTTTGACAGCGCAACAAACGCGACGCATCATAGCGGATCTCAAGCCGTGGGATCACCTAATCACGACCACCGTGATCTGGCCGTGATCATGACTCGAATGCCGATTGCGACTTTGCGACGCTGGTTGCGTCGCATAGGAACGCTCTTGCTCTTCGGACGCTTGCACCCACGGACGCCTCCGCATTTATCGATGACAAAGCAGTTGCGTTGCGTTGCATGCTTTTATTAGTGGCGCGTCCGTTCTAAGCGACGGCAACTCTTCAGTGTTGCTCAAGGCCTCTCTGGTGTAATAAATACACCGCGGATCTCTTTCTCAAAAGTTAAAGATGTAAATTGCAGTTTAAATGCTCGCGACGAACGCTGGCCACATGCTTTCAAATGCGCCGGAGCGGAGATATCGGCCCAGAGTATACCTGCTGCCACCTTGCGGAAAAGCGGCGGCAACTCGAGCACCGTGACACGCGCGGTGCATTGGCGGAGCGGCGCGTCGGGCCATCTGTTATTCTACCACCGTGGCCAAAACTACCGACTATGACGTAGTTCCGGTTAGTTCATTTCTACGCCCACACTTTTGGCGCCCTTGCTTGGAGGGAGCAAAACGAACTTTTCTTTCGCGTATATTAAAGCTCCTGCTGCCACAACAGCCAAAAAAATTACGCCATCGTCGACAATAATGTTGGTCCTTGTTAACAACAAAGATTTACCGAATCGTAAAACCACTTCAGCCTCCCTTTAACGGGAGCCCGCAAGCGGTTAGCGTATGACGCATGCGCAGTTGCGCGAGAAGCCACCGCAAAGCTTTGCGTACGCTATTCTAAAACTGCCCATTATTACAGAAGTCTACCGCAGGCTTCTGTTGCACTGGTACAATACCAATTAACTAAACCGGCTAATATATCGTACTAACTGGGGTGACGGGAGAAATCACTATTACAGAAGTCCACTGCAGGCTTCTGTTGCACTGGCACGCTTATAATTACCTACCCGGCTAATATATCGTACTAACTGGGGTCACGGGAGAAATAACTCTTAAAGAAGTCTACTGCAGGCTTCTGCTGCACTGGCACGCTTATAATTACCTACCCGGCTAATATATCGTACTAACTGGGGTCACGGGAGAAATAACTCTTAAAGAAGTCTACTGCAGGCTTCTGCTGCACTGGCACGCTTATAATTACCTAACCGGCTAATATATCGTACTAACTGGGGTCACGGGAGAAATAACTCTTAAAGAAGTCTACTGCAGGCTTCTGCTGCACTGGCACGCTTATAATTACCTAACCGGCTAATATATCGTACTAACTGGGGTCACGGGAGAAATAACTCTTAAAGAAGTCTACTGCAGGCTTCTGCTGCACTGGCACGCTTATAATTACCTACCCGGCTAATATATCGTACTAACTGGGGTCACGGGAGAAATAACTCTTAAATAAGTCTACTGCAGGCTTCTGCTGCACTGGCACGCTTATAATTACCTAACCGGCTAATATATCGTACTAACTGGGGTCACGGGAGAAATAACTCTTAAAGAAGTCTACTGCAGGCTTCTGCTGCACTGGCACGCTTATAATTACCTAACCGGCTAATATATCGTACTAACTGGGGTCACGGGAGAAATAACTCTTAAATAAGTCTACTGCAGGCTTCTGCTGCACTGGCACGCTTATAATTACCTAACCGGCTAATATATCGTACTAACTGGGGTCACGGGAGAAATAACTCTTAAATAAGTCTACTGCAGGCTTCTGCTGCACTGGCACGCTTATAATTACCTAACCGGCTAATATATCGTACTAACTGGGGTCACGGGAGAAATAACTCTTAAAGAAGTCTACTGCAGGCTTCTGCTGCACTGGCACGCTTATAATTACCTACCCGGCTAATATATCGTACTAACTGGGGTCACGGGAGAAATAACTCTTAAATAAGTCTACTGCAGGCTTCTGATGCACTGGCACGCTTATAATTACCTAACCGGCTAATATATCGTACTAACTGGGGTCACGGGAGAAATAACTCTTAAAGAAGTCTACTGCAGGCTTCTGCTGCACTGGCACGCTTATAATTACCTAACCGGCTAATATATCGTACTAACTGGGGTCACGGGAGAAATAACTCTTAAAGAAGTCTACTGCAGGCTTCTGCTGCACTGGCACGCTTATAATTACCTACCCGGCTAATATATCGTACTAACTGGGGTCACGGGAGAAATAACTCTTAAAGAAGTCTACTGCAGGCTTCTGCTGCACTGGCACGCTTATAATTACCTACCCGGCTAATATATCGTACTAACTGGGGTCACGGGAGAAATAACTTAAAGAAGTCTACTGCAGGCTTCTGCTGCACTGGCACGCTTATAATTACCTAACCGGCTAATATATCGCACTAATTGGGGTCACTGGAGAAATCGTTATTACAGAAGTTTACTGCAGGCTTCTGTTGCACTGGCACACTTTTAATTAACTAACCGTATAATATACTGTAGTGCAGCCACGGAGCTGCACATTCCTAGCTTCATTTTCTTCTTGCAGGAATAGACTGCAGCCAACGCTATCGCAACTGTCACCTCAGCAAGAGACTTCATGCGTGACGTCTACGTTCTTCCTCAGATCGGTTATCCATTTTAGGGTGTGCAGTTGGGCGTATTAGTGAAAATTCTTTCCCTGTGCTGAATTTTCATTGCAGTTAATATTATTTGGGAATATACAGCGTACAATGTCACCTTTAAACTCACTGCAATAAGGCATAGCTCCCACCACTTTGGCAGAACGCAGTGAAACAGGCAACGCGTTGACAGGTAATAGACCTTTGTTGTTTTAGAGAACTCAATATTTGGTGAGATGTTTTGCCATGCACTCCACTCTTTGCAGTTACCCGCATTCTTTAGACGCATATATATATATATATATATATATATATATATGGTTCATTCCATACCTAATGTACCAGGTAAATTGTCGACCGTCTCCGATCATGCTGAAAAAAATCGTGCAAGGATATGTGAATGGGAGTAGTAGTTATTGAGGCTTTATATTTCGGGAAAAAAATTCGTACCGCCTATAGGGTGCTTCGAACTTTGGGCGCGGAAGTGCAACTTTGTCGCGCTAAATATTATGTGTATATTTCCTGGCTTCAGCTATTACTCCGAAACAACTTTTTCATTTTTTCAAGGTGCTGATCTTTCATGACTGGGATAGTTCACTCACTTTTGTTATTTTCAATATTTTAAGCCTCGACGAAAAATTGCAAATTTGCTGCATGTTTAGCGCTTTTTAGAAAAAAGATGGTTGATCCCTCCGTCATAGGAATCAGAATAACACAAAAGTAATGCGTGCCCTAACAGAAGTAACTGAATGTTTACTGTACATTGATATAAGAGAGTTTGCACAATGTATGTTGATGTCTGGCAGTTATAGCACCCTTTAACGTGGATGCACCCACTTTGATGACTGGTGGTACATCTCCACCCCGACGACTAACGCCAATGTTAAATGATTAAACAAACCCTTGCTGTAGCTGTAGTAGATAACTGTGAAAGCGTAATCAGAGAACGAGGTGTGTTAGCCAGAAGAGCGTCGCATATTGGACGCAGAACTTGGTCGCCATCCCGCGGCATGGTAAAATATGATTGAACACCACGGCCGGACTAGAGGGAAACGCAAAGGACGTCGTGCCGCCCCGGTAGCCCGGCCGCGAATTTTCTCGGGGCGAGCGCGTGAGCGGGGAACGCGGTGGTACAGCCAGGTGAGGCAGGTGCGCGTCGCAGAGATATATTTTATTTGGATTAGCGTGATGGTATGAGCGAGGCGGAGGCTTTTACGACGCTTGGGCTAAGATCGCCACCTCGCGGTGTGTTAAGGCATTGACAAAATTGAACTATCGAAAACGCGCCGAAAGGTACGGACGTGTAACGCGTCGCAGATGCTAATCGCGGAGGTCACAGTAATAACAAATTACTTTACCCCTCCCAGAGGGCGACACCACCCCGCCGGCCGGGATAGTGGTAGATATAAAAGGCGCGTTTGTAAAGGCTCGAGAGTCTGTGACCGTGGCGCAGTGAATAGCGTGCGCGGCATCTGTTGTTGCGGACCGAGCGGTCGTGGGTTCGATGCCTGTTGACGAAACTTGTTTCGTTGCCATCTGATCATGTAAATTTTTTAGACATCATTTCCGTGACGGAAATACGTCACTGAAATCTTGGTGGACCCCGGCATAAAACACTTTCGTGTTAAAAGCACATATTGTTTCGAGAGCAATAAATTCACAACGCGGGCTTTATAGGTTCGTATAATAAATGATAAAAATACTGCGGGAGCGAATGAAGCAGAAACATTGCCACAATATTGGGTCAAAGTTGGAAAAATTGTATTTTGGCCCATATTGCTGCTTCATTTTTGCAGTGTAGCGGTCCAAGGAAAAATATGGCTTATACATCGTTGTGTAGTATGTTTTCTCGGTATTACAAACAGGAAGTTTGAAAGAATAGTTTTTTGTTTTAAGCGAGAAAAAGTTTTCTAAGCCAATAACGACAAGGTTGTAGGATGTTGGCCTTTGCCTCGCCTTCACTGCATAGCAAGCCAGCGCAAGATTTCAGCGGGGGCGTTTCGGCAACGACTAATGCAAGTCATAAAACTGCTTGTCATTTGTTTTAGTAATACTGCTATTTAAAACGTCAAAAACGGCATTAGGGCTCAAATTATGGAATCTTATCTTCCCTCGTAGACCATCAAAGGGCAGGTAATATTCACCCGCTTCATAGTCCATAGCGGCAGAATTATTAAGTAGTAGATGGCGTGCAGGACCGATTTAGGGTGACGTGTTTGGCTTCAGATGATTGAGGTACATGGTCTTACGCAATAATTAACGGTTTATTCAAAGTATACTTTGCTTAAGTTGTTTTTGTGAAGTTTCAGGTATAGGTCGATGCGTGATGGCTTACCACTGGTTTGCGTGATGAAATGATGTATTCTAGGTGCACACGTTCGAGATGATTCGATATCGTGGCCGTAACTGACATCTTCGCCATTTCCGGACGCGATTTAACATTTTCATCCACTATTTTCATCCCCCTCTTTCTTAATGGTCCGAAGATGCTCCAAATGTTAAGAGCCTGTCCGGTAATGGTCACGGGCTTTACCCTTTTCAGCACCCTAGAGCCATTTGGAAAATGGGGAATGAAAATCGCATAGCTCAAACCAGCGATTTTATATACATTATTTAGCGCGACACAGTTTAACTTCCATACCCAAAATTCGAATCGCCCTCTAGGCAACACATGATTTTTTTCCCAAAAATATGGCGCCTCAATAACTCCTTTTTTCATCCATATAACTAGCACGATTTTTAGCGTTAGCTACACCTGCCTAGCCAGAGCCGACTTCGCGTGGATCCTCATGAGCCGTGCTGCGCATGCGCGAGGATCAGTGACGTCACACGGTTAGCTCACCGCTCTGCGCGCTCTCCGCCACCGCAATATCACGCGCTTTCCGCCACCGCCGCGCTCGACTCGCCGGTGCTGGTCTGCGCATTCGAGAGGAGCGACGCCGTAGCCATGGCAGACACGCTGACGCCAGCGCGCGCGCAGCTATTCGCCCTCGCTGCGCCGGAGCCGATTGACAGCGCCTCTGACTGGCGTTTGCAGGTTAGCAACGCCAGTAACGCCATGAAGAACGATAGCGCAAATGCTGCTCAACGGCGCAGAAGAGCCGAGAAGCTTATCTCATCGGATCTCGAAGAAGTTGCCTGGAAATTATTGGTTCAGCGTACGAAGAATGAACAGAAGAAGGCTAATAATCCGAGACAACCTGGAAAGCTAAGAATAATCAGCTGAACTTTTGCTAACGCTACGCATATCCTGGCATAGCCGAGCTAAGCCACTGCAATTTTTTTAACATGATTGGAGAAGGTCAAAAAGTTACCTGGTACACATCATATGGAATGCCCCATATATATATATATATATATATATATATATTATAAAGAGGTTTATTAGCGGCGACGATATTCGACGATACAGCGACAGTCAAGGCGGGGCCGACTCTCAGCGTGAGCTGCGTTCTCTTCGAGCTGAAGAGGGCGACCCACTAGAAGGTGCTCGAGAGGACGACCCATTACCAAGTTCGAACGCTTCGCTACAATATATATATATATATATATATCCATGTCACGCGAGCTCCTTTTTCTATTTTTATGTAACCAGCCCAGTACACGTGTAACCCCTGCCTTGCTGAACCACGACCGAAGGAGTAGCAGCCTTCCAGACTATATTAGAAGCTTACGATCAGATTACGCGCAAAACGTGAACGTCAGATATTAACATCGAACTTACGCGGTCACCAGTGTTAAAGCTGCTATCTGTGATGCCACTTGTGTAAATGCCGTCACGCTTCACCTCTTGGCAAATTAACGACGACCGACGCAATGGTCAGTCGAGGCTATCTTTGCACCGAGTGTCACTTCTTTCCTTTCTCGGCACAAGTTCGCCCGATAAAGTTTTTCATCCTTGCCTGCTGCACTTCTGCTTGTTTCACTGTCAGAATCATATAAGTTTTAATTTCCACATTTATAGACAAAACATCACGCAAACCAGTGGTAAGCGATCACGCATCGACCTGTACCTGAAGCATCATCAAAACAATTTAAGTAAAGTATACTTTAATTATGCCGGTAATTATTACGTAAGACCATGTATCTCAATTATCAGAAGCAAAACACGTCGCCATATAACTGTCTTGCAGGCCATCGACTACATTATAATTGTGCCCTATTGGACTACGAAGCGGTTGAATATTACCTGTCCTTTGATATTCCAAGGGGGAATGCACCATTCCAAAATTTTAGCCCTATTGCCATTTTCAACGTTTTATACAGCAGTATTACTAAAGCAAGTGACAATCAGTTCTATGACTTGCATTATTCGCTGCCCCCGCTGGAATCTTGTGCAGACGTGCTCTGCAGTGAAGGCGAGGCAAAGGCAAACTTCCTACAACCTTGCGATTATTCGGTTAGAAAATTTTTTTCTCTCGCTTAAAACAAAAACTATTATTTCAAACTTCCTGTTTGTAACACCGAGAAAACATACTACACACTGATGTATAAGCCGTATTTTTTCCTTAGAACGCTACATTGCGAAAATGAAGCCGCAAATGGGCTGAAATGTAGGGGTGTGCGAATATTCGAGTTTGGAATTCGAATCGTATAATAGCTAACGGAATAATTCGATTCGATTTTCGAATAGCTAGTATTCGAAGTTTCGAATAATTCGATGGGACCAATATGTAAACCGCGATAAAGGCCAATGGTGTAACTTGGCTAGGGTGGGGTGGCTAAAACTAACGCTCACTTCGGTACAGTAGGCCTTTCGTTAAAACTTTAACCAGTATCCTGGTACAAAAGCGAGCGCATGTTTATTTTAAAGGCGGTTATGTAATTTCCGCACGTAAAAAAAAAACACGAGAAAACTGTCAAGCTCTTCACTACTTGGCCTCTGAAACGAAGGCACGGACATTTCTTGCCTAGTTCAGTAGCGTATGCCGTAGGCGCCGTAAAACATCACGACTTCGTCCCGCGAAGCCCTCGTTGATGGGATTCACATATGAAAATTTGTTTACGCCATGCAGTCTTCACTGGCGCACCGCACCACTCGTTCAAAAACTTCCATCGTTCCGGCGCGCAGTTACAACGCTGCTGTGAACTGGCGCCCAAAAATTTTTGGGCCCCGATTACCCGTGGAGATAAAGAACAATTGCGCGACCATAGATAAAGCACAATTGAAGCCGTATTCCGCGACCATAGGGAAAAAACTACCTACCGTACCCCCTTTTTTCAGCCGTTAGGAGGTTAGGAGTGCCCCTCCTAATTGGAGGGACAGCTTTTCGATCAATATGCCTGGGCGCCCATAAAAGCTGAATACCCTTCCGAACAAGCGCGTAAAAAAGCTGCTACCAAGCCACAGCGTCCCACATTTTTCCTTTGCCTTGCTGTAACTGGCGGTACGCGTTTCGTGTATATATACGTGCTATTCGATAGTCGATTCGGTATTCGATATTTCTGGCCAATATTCGGCACTATTCGATTCGAATTCGATTTGAGATGAAATTTCACCATTCGCACATTCCTACTAAAATGCCATTTTTTTTACAAATTTGACACAATATTGCGGCAATATTCCTGCTTCATTCGCTCCCGCCGAATTTTCATCTTTTAATATAGAAACCAATAAAGCCCGCGATGTGAATATATTACACCCGAAAAACATATGTGATTTTTCTAAAAAGTGCTAAACATGGAGCATTTTGCAAGTTTTCGTCGAGGCCAAAAATAGTGAAAGTTAAAACAAAAATGAATAATCTACCTAACTAACTGAAAGGATGAACTGTCCCGTCTTCTTCTCCTGTGTGTCTTGTCAATTTTGTGCGCTGCGCAAAGATGAATAAAGTATCATAGTCATAAAATATCAGCGCCTTTATATAAAGGAAAATACTTTCGGAGTAATAGCTCAAAGCAATAATTTTATATAAATTATTTTGCGCGACACAATTTCACTTCCATGCCCAAAGTTCGAAGCGCCATCTAGACAACACAAATTTTTTTCCCAAAACATAACGCCTCAATAACTACTTCTTGCATTCACGTATACTAGCACGATTCTTTTCAGCAAGATCGGAGATGGTCGAAAATTTACCTGGTACACTTGACATGGAATGACCCAAAACGCATGAACGCATGGGCACCGTATCTACAGGCCATTCCTTAATTGAGTTACCTTCAAACGCTGCAGTAGGGCGCGCATGAGTTTCTAGTCTGACATGCTGTGAGGCCAAGCTCTCAAGATCCCGCTCCGGTATAAGGCGCAAACAACGATAAAAAAAAGATGAAAAAGCGCTGTTTAGCAACTTCACTTACGAGACAGCCCTCGTGTAGCGCGTTTCTTTGACTGTCTCTGCGTTTATGCTCCGTTATATACTCTTCACGACAGCTTTAGAAAACCCTGGTTTTTGAAGAATATTTGGATAGACACGAACCGACGGTCGCAGGGGTGGTAGCAGGCGTATCATGACCGGGCCCCCCCTTCTTGGTAGTACCGTTGCCGCCGCCCTTTTTGGTGCCGCGGCCCTTTTTGGTGCCGTCGCCCTTTTTGGTGCCGCCGCCCTTGGTACCGCCACCCTTCTTGGTGCCGCCACCCTTGGTGCCGCCGCCCTTGGTGCCGCCGCCCTTTTTAGTCCCGCCGCCGCCCTTTTTGGTGCCACTGCCCTTTTTAGTACCGCCACCGCCGGGCCCACCGGTGTTGCCGCCATTGTGGTGGCCTCCCCCCGGAGGCGTGTTCTTGCCATTCTTGTGGTGTGTCACTCGAGGCGTCGTCAAATGGTGGTTCGGCGCCTTGGTGCCACCGCCGTGGTTCTGCACGCCGTGTAATGGTCGATTTGCCCGTATAGTTTAGCGCGCGACAACGTTGCCACATCTCCATGTCTCTCACAGGCACAACGGCTGTGTACTAAATCATCCATATCGCCTCAAGTACGACCTGCTGATTCACGTATACCGTGGTGCATACTGGAGAATGCACTCGTATGCGCTTGCTGTGTATAGTACAGAACTAGAAGGGGACATAAGAGACATTGATTCTCAAAGATGACGCAAAGCAACAACAATTTGCTACACTGCTCTGACAAAGCAACTTGTTTCAATGAGCAGAACAATCCTACTTGTCTGAGTAAACAAAGCGGGTCATCTCTCTTTCGAGGACAAGATACACTGAAGACCCTACAACTGTAACAGAAAAGAAACGCGTGGTGCCAACCGGCGCCCAACTCCTCGCGGGATAGAAGATCAACTTGTATAAATTATGGTGAAGTACGACGATTGCGCCAGTGTGTAGACTTTCAAAGGGTGTTTGATTTATGTAATGTGCACTATCAGTGTGAAGCACTTATTCAATGCATTTGCAACGCCATTAAGCAATCTACGCGAGCATATATGCCCCACAATTGCGAACATCCAGCGTGTCCCTGGATAACCAACACTATACTGGAAACATTAAAACAAAAAGACTATTTTTACCGAAAATGGAACGCAATAAATCGAAGTCGCTCTATACTATTGCAAAAACTAGAAAGTTATGGAATCACAAATACATCTCTCAAATATTTAACCAGAGATTTATTCTCACGAATACAAATGATTGTAATGGGCGATTATTACTCAACATACAGCACAGTTACTAGCGGAGTCCCACAGGGATCCGTGCCCGGCCCAGTCTTATTCTCATTGTACATTAATGACCTCCCTGCTGCTCTACATAGCTCAAACGCTCTAAGTATGCAGATGACACAGCTTTATTATTCACAGGGGACACACTCCCTGCACTGCAAATAGATGTAACGGCTGAATTAGAAAGGATTTACTCGTGGTTTGTAAAAAAAACAAATTAACTTTGAACAGCAACAAACCAAAATATGTAGTTTTTCGATCGAGGAGAAATAACATACACACCAATAAAATAAATATTATCTTAAATAGCAGTCGTATACAAGAAGGTGCCTCGATTAAATATCTGGGTGTCATATTTGACCAATATGTACATTGGGAAAACATATTCTAAAGGTGCGCAGGAAGGTAGCATACGGATGTTATCACCTCATAAAAGCAACACAGTATTTCCCTCCAGAAATACTGAAAACCCCTTACTACGCGTTTTGACATAGCCACATTGGCTGTTGTTTAGATTTATGAGGACTTACATACAACCTTTACAAACATTACAGAAAAGGGCACTGAAAATAATTAGTAAACCAAACAGCAGCAATAATATAACTCGTGACGTTTTCCAAACTCAGCATGTGTTATCGCTAACGGCTCTATGCAATCACAAAATATCAATTTCAGTTAACAACAATTTGTCTACCAACTTTCCTATTTCTCGAGATTTCTTTTCCGTCACGTATTACGAGACAGGCTCTAAAAGGCAATCTGAATTTACCTAAGTGTTATAATATATACGGCGAAAGAGTAATTGAATTCAATGGAACAAAAATCTGGAACACCTTACCCCTAGAGGTTAAAACGGCACGCAATTTTAAGTCATCTAGTAAATACTTTTTTCATTGAAAACCAGGATATCTAACGAACCTACATTGATAAACTAGGTGTACTGTATGGAAAAATTTGTGTATGAGGATTGTGTGCTTTGTTTTAATTATGAAATAGTATTGAATGCCGTTCTGTTAAACTGTGTAATTGACCTGTCTGTTTGATTTTTAAACACTGGACCGGAAACTAGCCTTCCTTGGCTATCGGTCCAGATATGTGTATAAGTGTGTTTGTGTAAAGAAAAATAAAGCACTTCACTTCAGAAAAAAAAATAGCGCAATTGGCGTGTATGCACACACAAAAATTAATAAATGCATTCCTCTGGATGCTGTCTAAGGGGATCTGCAGATTGGGTTGGCCACTTTGCTCACGAAGTGACACGGCATCATTTCGCTTAATAAGGTATGGGATTTTAAGTCCATTGCCAGTCTATAATTCTGTATAGTTTGCGTTTCTTTTCACCATTTCGGTAAGTTTCTCTTCCGAACAGTCTCCCCAATAATGCTTGGGCGAACATGAGCGATGAACGTAGCGAACTCACGGAAAAACTAGGCACCCTGGACAGGCGGCCGCTCACCATCGGAATGCGACGGTGGAATGGCAGTGTTATGGTCTGCGCGTACGCATTCTCCACATAGAAAAGACCGTCTAGTCAAGTGATACCTTGCCACAGAAATATAGCGTTAGGGGTTCGTTAGTGATGTGACACTGATGTGGGGCGGATGATGTCAGTTGTCGAGCGCGTTGCGGTGCGAACGCGTTCGTGTGCTTCAGAGTCATTTATCTTCTTGGTACTACTTGCACGCTTGGTTACGGTGCACGAACCTGACCAGCGCTGGCAGAGCCCCACATTTTTGTGTGGTGCAGCCGTGAGCACGTTGGGCAAAGATTTGCCTTTTGGAGCCAGGTAACAACATTCTAGATGCACTGTGAAGCGAGGCTCGCTTTTCAGGGATGCCCCGCACGCCCTGAACATGACTGTATTTCCCATACGGCTATTGTTCACCTGTCCGGCTTTCCGAATTATTCTGTTAGCTTCAGTACGTAAAATATCTAAAAAGGCGTAACACTTGCACACGCTGCGAGTGACAACGTAAGAAAAAAGTTGCAGCTTTAACTTAACTGGTGTCTATGAATTTCAATGCGAAGCGCCTAACGGCGACCAGAAGGCGCTACTTCAAAGCTGAGAAAATACGAAGAGGTTCGCAACGAGGTCGCACGCTAGACGGAAGATTTTGAGAATATCATTGGCGTTGGGGAAAGGTCCCCGACGGTCGAAACGTGCTTGCTGTTGAGTGGGTAGTTATTAAAGCCGTCCTACTCACCCTGACGCTGACTGCGCATTTTGGAGCACTGCGCCTGGGCACCAGCGTCTTCGAGTTCAAGACGTCCCAGTGAAACATTTCTAACATGTTTCATTTATCTTGATCCGGTGAGCATTTGCACCACCCATATTGTCAATCGCGTCAGCCCATGTGCGCGTGCGTCTGCACACGTGTGTATTTGTGTGTGCGCGTGTACGTCTGTGTGTGTTAGTGTGTGTGCGTGTGCGTTTGTTTTTATGCGTTTGTGTGTGTGTGTGAGTGTAGGCGTACGTGTGCGCGTGCGTGCGTGCGTAACGTAACACCTGAAGGTAGTTCGCCGACGATAATTTTATCGCGCTAGACAGAGGAATGTTCATAACGGACGTCGGAACGTTTCCTCTGCTGACCTCCATTCTGCTGTTTTTCTTTCGCTGTTATGTGTGCGTGACTGGATCATTTTACACGTTAAACTAACAACCTAACTTCCTGACTATGAGCTCTGCTGAACACTAGCACCACTAATCACCCTCTTCAGGCAGTATATATGCTTCGGACGTATACTGTATATCGTAATATTTTTGTGTCACGTTTCGCCAACAGCCCTTGTGAACTCTTCGACGGTAATGAAGAAACATTTTCATTTACATTTCCCATATCATACTGCCTTCAGAGCGTCTCGACATTCAGCTCAGCCGGAGGAAAAGGTGAGCAGCTTGCGCATATCACCATCTGCGTTACGTTGACGTTGATGTAAGCGTCCAATTCTTGGATTGACAAATTTGGGGAAGTTCACATTTTTGTCGCTTGAAAAGTATTCTTCATGAAAGAGGAACAGACTGAGCTGACGTTTAGAGGGCCGCTTCTGTTCACCCGTCTATGTGTCGGCCCGTCTTACCCTCTATCGTCATGCACACCCTTTAGTGCGCCATGCCAAATTCTTCGCATTCGCTTAATGGCTTCAATCCTAGAGCTGGTTCAACAGAAATCGTGCCGTCCTGCTAAAAATCTGCGCATAATGGTAGTCTGAAGGCTAAGACCTGCATTTTTGTAGTAAGGCTGAAAAAAAATTGTAGACGACATGCAAAAGAGAGAGAGAAATAATTGGTGTCTCGACAGGCAGTAACATAATTAAACTATTTACATGAACCTTATATCTCGCTTCATTTCGTGGTCTGCTTTAGAACAATGCATTAGCTCTGTTTTACCGAATTAGCGGTGGTCAAGAAATCTCAAAGATAATTTATCAAGGTAGTTTGAACTTATGCGTTCTGCTTGCTGACTTAAGTTTTCTTTTCAAGCGAAACTTGTTATGAATTACAGGTTTCGGTGGCGGCGTTGTCATAGGCGAAAAACCAGGCGCCGGAGAACACAGAAATGCGGCCTCCCAAGGTGCGCCTGCCACACGCGTATTTGTGTGCGCGGCTTTCTAATAAATGATGCTCTCTCAAAAACAAAGTTTGTCGGCGATCGGCCGCCTCTGATATGGCAGTCTGATACATTATCGACACCACTTGTCAATTGACGTAGCCACATTTCATCGTTGCCTGGATATGAACGAATGGCGTCATGTGCCGGCGCCGGCACCGGAACGTCAGTCATTGGGCACGATGTCAACTGCTTAGGCGCGGTCGGCATGTCGCTACGCAAAGAAAGAAAAGTGGTAGGCCAGGCACGCACACGCCAAGCTTCGCATTTCCCCCCTTTTCCGATAGAGGAAAGGCTTCCTGAATATTTCATATGCGCGTCCAAATATTGCTACGAGATTAACAAAGCACGGAGCAACAATGTGAACGAGAATGGTCTTGGCCATTTTGCGTCTTAATACCGGAGCTGTTTAAGCCGACAGAAAGCGAACAGAAAACTATCATGATCATGAACCGGCGCGCTCTCTCTTCGTCCTCTTCTTCATCTTCTTCCTCATCCTCTTCTTTGCTCCAGGAACAGGTGCGCCGATTTGTCCGGCGTGGGATGCAATAAACCTGATGGGCGAGCGAATGAGTGGAGAGAGAGAGAGAAAGCGAGAACGAAATTCTTCGCGAAAAAATTGCTTGGTGAGGCGGGATTCGAACTTACGTACCCGCGATTCAAAGGCGAGCGTCGTAGTAACCACTCGGCTATCCAGGCATGCGAGCAGAGCATAGCATAACCTTTTATAGTATAACATAGCAAAGAGAGGGACGAGGAGAGACGTGAGGGTGAGGAGGAGAAGAGGACTGAGTAAAACATAGCATAGAAAGAAAAAGAGAGAGAGAGAAATAGAAAGAGAGAAAGATAGAGAACCAAAGAACGAGATAGAAAGGCGTAAGTATAGAGAGAAAGAGATAGAAAAAAGAGGAAGAGGGAATAACAGAGACAAATAGAAAGGCAACAAAAAGAAAGACAGGTAGAACGAGCGAGAAAGAGGAAGAAATACATAGAGAGAGAAAGAAGTAGAAATAAACAGAGACCATAGACACAAAAAACACAGAGAGATGAATGAATAAGAAAAGAAAAAGAGATAAAGAAAGATAAAAAAATAAGGCCGCGCAGCGTCACATTTCGTTCAGGCTTCGCACCACTAGAGTACGAAGCTGCCTTTCTATTTTTACGACTTGTGTACACTCGCGACTCATGCATGATTGACAGTTACTCACTGGAGGAGAGTCTCCGCCGCCTCCGCCGCCGCCGCCTCCGCCTCCGCCACCTCCGCCGCCTCCGCCTCCGCCACCTCCGCCACCGCCGCCTCCACCACCTCCGCCTCCGCCTCCGCCGCCGCCGCCGCCGCCGCCGCCGCCGCCACTCGGATCTACGGCGTAGTGAGACTTGTCGTCGTCGTCTTTCCCTCCGCTTGATTCGTCGGTCGCGTCTGAGGGGAGGGAAGTATGCAACAGCAGACGGAGTTAGCAAGACAGTCGCCAGCCAAGTCCATCGGGCTGCTATGAAACGAGCCTTTGAATAAATATTATTGTCCAAGAAGCGTTATAAAACGTATAATACACATGACGCAGAGCTGAACAACAAAGGAGCACGAGAAGTAACCGCGTATGGCATATACCACGCGCTGGGAGAATCGATTTCATGCGAAGCGGTCAGCGAGTAGCTGCGCATGCCGCATTTGTTTGCCTTGAGGCAAGTCTTACGAGGTCGTTTAACAGCCTCGTATAAATTCAATTGCCAGGCACGTCAGGGAAAATGGCCTTTCCACGTGCCTATCACTCCACAGAAGCTGCCGGCTCGATTACTCTCTGCTTAGGCCGCGTTCGTCGGCAGCGTTCGCGTGCTTTCACTCGCACATAGAAAATACGACGCGTGGGGCAATGCTATTAGGTCGGGCTTTACAGAACATGACGGCGACGGCAGACATGCGCCTGTTTCCATATAACTTGTCTCAACAGAAACGTCAGTAAAAAGCGATTCAACACTACACTTTTAGGATAGTTTAGCGGCGCCACTGGAAAGAGCCGTAAATCTGTACACGCAAGGTTGACAACAGTTCACCTAGAGCAGGTATAGCGAAAAAATCTCGCTTCACAGCTTTGTCATAGAAACCAATTTCGCGAGCGTTAGGTTGCGTCTAAAACTCGCACTCTACACCCCGTCGTAATGAAGAAACTGGCTTGCTCACCACTCGAGCCTTCCGAAGAGTACATAAGCAGCAGTCCAATGAGCACAACAAACAGGAAAACACAGCAAAGGAGAAGCCAGAATCGCCGATGGTTTCTGTGCGAAGACGGATGACATATGTCCATGAAAGCAGCAATAGTGGGGAAAATCCAGCATAAAAATAATTTCGTGCCCGAAACATGCTTGCTAGTTCCGTATTATTCAATGGCGGAAGGAACAACTTTTTCTGGAACAGTCTAACCGACATTCGCACAAAACCACGCCCGTAGACGCGCACTGGTGGTATTACATGTATTTCCTTCCGAAGCTCTATTATAAAATGGTTCGCCAATTTACGACGAATCATCATCATTGTTGCATGCAATAAAATGGCGCTTCTTAGTGTCGCCGTCAGATACACCTGCTTAGAAGCACACCTGCCATAATCAAACTGAGTCATCTCCACAGAAAGAAGTGTTGAAAGCCATACTATATTCATTGACAGGGGTAGTCTGCAGCTTCAATTGCCTCAATAGACGAGATAGAACTCATTAAAGAGATGGCTATGTGTAAGAATATCTACACCAGGGGTCTGAAGCTCACCTCAGCCAACGGGCCGCAGTCACTACATGCAATCCCGCAGGGGTCGCGGCAGTAAAGAAGGTTGAAAGGGGGAGGGGGTATTAAGGAGCTTGCACAAGATATCAGATAACGTTGCCACTTGAAAGCAAAGAAAGCCTTTTCTATACGTGATTTATAGGTCATTTCTTAAACGCATTTGGAGTCGCGATTGGAGAAACATCGATACTGATCTGCAAAATGACTGAAATTCGTACGCCGATTCTGAAATATAGCTTTTGTTCTAGGTCTATGCTTGACCAAACAGTGACCACATTGGTTGCCTCACAGAAACAAAGCTCCAGACCAGCCATGTCTGCGCAGCTCGCGGAGGTTGTTAACCAAATAAAAATAAAAATGGGGGGGGGGGGCGGACACAGTGAGGAGCGGGCCGAGGGCTGCTATCGGAAGGTTCGCGGGCCGCGTGTTTGAGACCCCTGGTGTACACGAATGGCGCAGTGAGTCAAAATAAACTTTAGTGTATCTTGAGTAATGGACAGAGATGTAATAAGTGGATACCTCATATCGCTTTTTGTCAGGGTATAATATGTACCGCACGCTATATATTATAAGTTAGGGAAAGGGGGGCGATCACAGCATGTGTATTGTTTATTGCTAGCGAAATTCCGTAATATTTTATAACATATTTAGGGCGAGATTAGCGATTCTGCAATGAAAACATCGTGAATGGCCGCAATTAAGTCAGATAACAATACCAATTCTCAAAGCGCTTGTACTAGGACGTGTGTTCCCAATGTTCCCGCACATATGTTGCGACTTGATGTGGAACATTGGGAACTGATTTACCATATTTAGGGTTACTACTTTTGACTGATAAACGACTAATTGACGCTATATTTGTCTTGTGCTAGCTCATCTTGGACGAACCATGCCTTGCGAAATTGGGAAACCTGCACGCCGCTAGAAAACTCCCCAATTCTCCAACTTACACCAGCATAAATATGAAATTAGTAGAATTCACTACTTGGCTTGGAGCTTAATACACTAGCTCATCCGTTAGAACTTAATGAGTTCTCTAAAAAGATGACTGCGCCACCAACTAAAAAACACATACCTATTTTTTATATTACCGAGTATTAAAACTGTACACAAACAATTCAGTGTCGTTTCTTTAAAACCATATGGCTTAATATGTATTTTTCAAGATAATTGAGATCCTGTTGGCATAGGGGCAGTCATTTTTTGGAAAACAATTTTGCTTTTTCAATGTAAAAGAATTGTGAAAAAGTATACCACTATTTCTTCTTCTGAACTGACATCACTACTGCAATCTGGCCTCAGAAATACTGCTGTCTAAGCAACAAACAGCGAGCGCAGCTAGATGTCCATAAGTGTAGTTGAATACTAGGAATTCATTGTAAGCATTTGATGACCTTTGCAGGTATAGAGTTTATTTGACCTCCAGCGGATAATAATATTCATTCGCACATATTCAAGGAAGATTTGGCATGCGTATATAACCTCGATTCGGCCCCGCTCCAATAAACCCTTTCGAATAAGCTGTTACATTCCAGAGCCGCCTACATAGCACCAATGATTGCTACTACTCACGTAGGTTTCCCGACGTAAAACGAACGAATGTACAGTACTCACGAATGGAAATGGGAATACTTAGGGCAAGGTAATGCACGTACTTTTGTTTCCAGCCTCCACACTTCGTGCCATATCAGCGTAAATTTGACTCCAAAACCTACTTCAGTTCTAACATTGCCTCCAGTGGTCAGATTTACAGCCGCATGACGCGAATATTACGCGCAATTACGCATAACATTCTTCGTACAAAAAAAAAAGTCAAGATTGGAGCCGACAGATGGAAACATAGAGTGGGATATGTTGAACAAACAGGAGAAAGTGCCTCAGACAGGCTGGCGGACGTTTTGATTGGAGTGCCTATCTTTGTCAAAGGCGCCTTGTCATCCTTGGCGTGTTAGTTTGAAGGGATTACTGTTGATGTCATGTCCAGCGGTGGCGCATGTCGCTGATGGTAATTGCTGCCTGGAAGAAAAAAAAACTATAAAGCAGAAGTGTGTAACCCTTGCCACATTTAAAGAAAGTTTCCAACCGCGCACAGGCATCCAATCTCAGAGACAAGAGGACCTGAAAAAAAAACATGGTTGATCCCTCCGTCATAGGAATCGGAATAACACGAAAGTAAAACGTGCCCTCATAGAAGTAAGTGAATGATTACTGTACATTGATATAAGAGAGATCGCACAATGTATATTGATGTCTGGCAGCTATAGCATCGCTTAACGTGGATGCACCCACTTTGATGCTTGGTGGTACATCTCAATGCCGACGACTAACGTCCTTGTTCAATGATGAAACACACCCTTGTGGTACCTGTAGTATAGTTAACGGTGAAAGCGTAATCGGAGAACGAGGTGTGATAGCCAGAAGAGCGTCGCATATTGGACGCAGACCTTGGTCGCCATCCCTCGGCATGTTAAAATGTGATTGAACACCACGGCCAGACTAGAGGGAAACGCAAGGCGCGTCGTGCCGCCCCGGTAGCCCGGCCACGATTTTGCTCGGGGCGAGCGCGTGAGCGGGGAACGCGATGTTACAGCCAGGTGAGGAAGGCGCGCGTCGCATAACTATTTTTAGTTTGGATTAGCGTGATGCTATGAGCGAGGCCGACGCTTTTGCGACGCTTGGGCTGAGGTCGCGACCTCGCGGTGTGTTAATGCATTGACAAAATTGAAATTCTATTGAAAACGCGCCGAATGGGACGGACGTGTAACGCGTTGCAGGTGCTAATCGCGGAGGCCACAGTAATGAATTACTTTACCGCTCCCAGAGGACATCACCACCCCGCCAACCGGGAGAGTGGATATAAAAGGCGCGTTTGTAAAGCCCCTAGAGTCTGCGACCGTGGCGTAGTGGATAGCGCGCCCGGCATCTGTTGTTGCGGACCGAGTGGTCGTGGGTTCGATGCCCGCTGGGAGGACGTTTTTTTCTTTGCCATCTGATGGTGTACATTTTTTCTACGTCATTTCCGTGACTGAAATACGTCACTGAAGTCTTGGTGGACCCGGCATAAACACTTTCGTGTTAAAAGAAAAAAACATTGAAGGGAGGAGCGGTACCACAAAGCGGCGTACAACGGGCGGCGTACTTTTAAAAGCCCAGATGTCGACTGTGATACTGAGAGGGGTGTCTGAAAAACACGTGTTTAATGGCCAAAGTCATTGGCAGACATATGCATCAAGTGCCACCGTAGGTGGCCCGCCCATGGGAATGGCCTGAAAAGTTGGACGACATGTTAACTAATGGAGAAAACAAACGGGCGCAGGGGGAAACAATCGGAATAGGATGCGCAGAACTTCCTGGGGAAGCGAGGACTTTGACAACGCGGGCAGGAGTGGTCAGAAGCGGGGAAAGGTGAAAGGGAACAGTGGTTCGACGTTTATAGAAATAAAACTTACTTAAGAGCAGCATATATATACATGATATATATACGCACGTACATACACATACAGATATGTGAAATTGAAAAAAAAACGTTTTTCAGAAGAACATTGATAGTCTATTATATAGCCTAGTAGGGATATTATGTTGCGAATAGGATAATGGTCAAGGTTATTTGAAGGGTGATCGTATTCTATGTCTCTTCATATTATAGAAATTATGCTATGGCTCTTAGTGATTCCAAATTACTACGTGCTAGATTTATTCCTTATGGGTGCAGGGAATGGAATTTGTGTATCAAATACGATTCCATCTACTTCCTCTCACGTGGTGAGCGGAAATTTGTTAGTAGAACGTAAAGTTTGGCTTGGTGAAAATTGTGGTCTTGTTAATTGAAGTGGCTCGCTACTGCATTTGGTAATCGTGCTCTGTGTCTGCGCGGTGGCCGTTCACTCTTGCATTATTTGGTTGTCCAGTTTCGCCTATATATTGTTTTTTTGCAGGTGGTTCGATGTTACCTTGTGAATGTAATCCGATGCTGTGCTTATGTTCGTGGCCGGCTGTATATATCGCATGTAGAGCATCTGGAGCGCCAACAGAGACCAGATGTCGGTGTAGTTCTTGTTATGAGTTTTGCATGAACGAGCATGTCTTTAAAATTGGCGTTGCGTCTGTAGGGGACCTTACGTGGTTCGGGGAAGATTGTTTCGGTTCCTCGTTGTTCGTTAGAATTGGATAGTATTTTGTGACGATGTTGTTTATGTTCGGAGTGCGTTTGAAAACTTTGTATTGAGTAGAGGCGTTGTTGCGGTTGTGGTTTTAGGGCATGGTTTGCGTGTCTCAGTGGGGTCTAGTTTTATTGCACCAGTGTAAGCCTTATGCAGCAACGCGTTGAGATGGCGTCTGTTTGCTAGTGTTCTTTTTAGGGTGGTAAGTCTGTCTACGTAATTTTCGTTTTCCACGCATACGCGACGTAACCTTGTTGTCTGGCTCTTGAAAATGTCCTCTTTACAGTGTTTCGAGTGTTCGCTTATATAATCGAGGTTATGGTGCATCTCAAATGTTTTTTTGATACAGCCTTGTCGACCGAATTATACACTGTCAATATTCTAGGGCGCCCAGTAATATGAAACAACAAAACCCCAACCGAGAGCCTCTCCGAATTCCTTAACCACTTTCTCGGTGACATTCCGAGGACATTTCCCTCATTTGTACAAGATACCCCACACATAGTGAGAATTATAGAAGAAATTATTAGCAAAGGCACACTATCACAAAATGCCGTTCTCGCCAGACTAGACGTTACCGCTTTATACACGATTATTCCGATCCCGGAAGGCCTAACTTCAATAAAGCAACCCTTATCCCAACATAATGTGCAACATTCTACTGATGTATTTATCACTACTTGCACTAGTACTATCACATAACTACTTTGAATTTGAAGAAAATAACTACTTTCAAATACAAGGAACAAGCACGGGTACCCCATTCGCGCCCACGTATGGAAACATATTCATGGGACCAATGGAAACATCTCGCTGCGCGGCAAATCCCCACACATACCTTCGGCACATTGATGACATATTTAAAATATGGGGTCCTCGCAGGGACAATCTAGCGAAGTTTACGTCATTCCTAAACTCATTTCATGCAATAATAAAGTTCACGTCCGAGACCTCAGCTGAGCGCATCAGCTGTCTTGACAGAACAATATATTTCGAGAACGGCATAATAAAGACAAGGTTGTATAAAAAACCATTTGAAAAGCAACAATACCTAGATTATATAAGCCACCACCCGAAATATTGTAAACAGGGCATTTTCAAGAGCCAGGAAACAAGGTTACGCCGCATATGCGTAGAAAACGAGGATTACGTAAATAGACTTACCTGCCACCCTGAAAGGAACATTACACTCTTATTCAAGTCCCGCATAACGTCCGGCACATAACGGCACATAAACGGCCCGTTTTTATTCCACCACAACGTACTCCATATAAGGGGCCCTTCAATCGCCATTAAGCGTGACAAATACTGCAGTGACGGGCTGGGCCCGCTATATGCTGCCGCGAGCAGACGCAACGCTTATATGGAGCCCGGTGTTTACTGACGCGAAAATGTCTCGAGCGGACGCAACGCTTATACAGGGCCCGTTGTTTTATGCGGGAAATTGAGATCGGCGCCGCGGCGAGAAGCAAGAGGGAAACTTATACACTTATACCAACAGCGCCGAGCGAGCGTGCTCAAGGCTCAAAGTCCACGTTGACGTCGCGTAGTGTTTCCTGTGCTGGCGCCGAATGCGGCCGGTGAACTCGAGATACAGCTGATACAGCCAGCGCCTCCCTGACCTTGGCTGATCGTCTACAAACTCAACGTGCGAAGGAAGTTTTCACCTTTGATCGCGTTCCCTCCCTGCTGACTTATTCCCCCTACAGTTCTCTCTCCCATGCGCGTCGAGCGGTGTCTGTCTCTTTTGCGCCCGCTCCTTGCGTGGTCTCTCCGTTTTCGTTGAGAATTCGGTCCCGCGATCGTCTTGGCGTGCTTCAACGTTTCGGCAGTGCCGATCAAGCCCTGCTGCGTGGGATGTACACCTCGACCGACGTCAAAGGCATTCCGAGAGGAGCGTGCAGTTATGATGGCACGTGTGAGTGCGATGTGAGTGTGAGTGCATTAGATTGCTCGCGCGCACAGCCGCCAGCCAGGGGAACCAGGCGTGCCACATCAAGTTGCCTGGTGCTCATACTGCGGGCACTGCCCCGTGAACCATACACGACTGGGTGAGCTTATTCCGATGCTCCCAATCTTGTGTTGTGCTGTTATAAACAAAGCACCGCTCCTAACGAGTCTCTATAGATCTGTGAAAGGCGCATCGGAAGAGCCTCTTGCTCGGACCTTTTCTTCGAAATGCATGAAGGTCGCAAATTGTCAGAAAGCGAAACACTGTTGCTCACAATTATGTGGTTCGCGAATCAAGAACAATATAAAGCAGCATCTACAATTGTGCACCTGAAGCGGATCTATCTCTCATATATTGCTCAAAAACGGAATCAGTGTTGTACGTGCATGACTATCGTAAAACATGTTTACGAACGCTTTACTATCGTAAAACGTTCGTAAAAAAGTAACTATTTATCTGCGTTTATGTACTGCAACAGATATAACTTAGATAGATATTTGTTTCTGGTGGAGAGTTGATAAATTACAATGAAGTCTATAGCTAGCTCATTCCATTGAAGAATTTTCTTTCGCACGACAATTTTGTCACAATTATGCAGCAATTTTTGGCGCAACATATGAAAACAAGATTCACAGCATATCCACGGGTGAATGATGAAGAGCTTGGGCGAAGCTCCAGAAGCAATCATGGTTACACCGTGAAATCTTCAGTGGTTTCGCCCAGCAGTAATCAAAGCGATAGCCCAGTACATGATCAAAGACGTCACAAACACTGTATATATTTATGCAAGAAATTTTGTTAATCGTAAGTGGTAGCTAGACGTGGCTTCCGTTCCCCCTTCATTATAACGGCTTTATGGTCGGTGAAGTGATGGATCAGTGATGGTTCGTAGTAGGATGTTTGCAAAGACGAAGTAGTGGGCAGTTTGCAAAGGTGGCTCCGTTCCCCCTTCATTATAACGGCTTTATGGTCGGTGAAGTAATGGATCGGTGATGGATCGTAGTGGGATGTTTGCAAAGACGAAGTAGTGGGCAGTTTGCAAAGGATCAGTGATGGGGCGTAGTGGGATGTTTGCAAAGACGAAGTAGTGGGCAGTTTGCAAAGGTGGTTATGCCGGACAACGGAGACGTGACAAGGTTAGACTAAGAGGAGCTTCGCCCATAAAAAGCTATTCTATGTCTGACCAGACGACAAATACATGTTTGTCAAGACCACGTTGAGGGAGATATTCAAGGTAATTTTACGCCCAATTATGCTATATGCAAACACAAAATACTTTTGAATACAAGAATGTTTTTCTTCAGAAGAGCTTTAATTTCAATGAAAGAAAGACAATATTCAATAAACAGGTGGTGGCACCACTCTCAGACGTGTGCATTGACAGCTCAAAGGACCTGCAAAGTTGTGCTATTAGTCTATATACAACAGCACCATTCACTGCGTGCATCTGTTTGCACAAAGTGGGCCCTTTGAGTCTGCTAAAGTACTGTGACATTGATTTTGAATGTAATTTGTATCATTCACTCAACGAAAGTTTATATGTCAAATTTCAGTATTAGAACATCCATGTAGAATTGAAGTTTGTTTCCTTGGTGCTGCAAAGAATATTGATACTAGCCTATGTGTAGCCACCTTACATGCGTAGCCACCTTACATGATGACTGGGAACTGCTATGTATTCTAGTGTGGACATGGCCCTTACTTTTTTCAATGTGGACTCTGTCGCTATGTCCACCTTATTTGTAGCAGAGTTCCTTTTCTGCCATTAAATAGGGCCCAGTCAATTCCTTTGTTTAAAATAGTTTAAGATAGTTCAAGTACATCTGTATGCACAAAGGCATACACATATAAGCAATCATGTACGTCAATGTAGGCAATTCATTCGGGCCTTTTTGATTGTCCTGTGGTACTTCCATTTCCCAACAGAAACAGAAACCAGGTATTTCCAGGTTTCCCCTGTGAGCATGACATTACAGCACTCAAGTTTAGTGCAAAAGGACATGCCCAGCACACATGCCGTCTGTCACCACCTGTGATATGTCATCATTGAGAGGTGGCTTCAGGCCTCCATTTCAGCCTACTATTGAAGCAAGCCAAGGCTCTGCTTTCCATAACTTATGGTCTCAGTACACTCATTTGCCTGCTGTTTATACCAATTTCATGGAACAGACATATGATACTGTCACGTGGTCGTGACGTCGACGAAGACAGCAGTCGGCGTTTGCAGGATGAAACTGTTTATTTGGCCGAACTTGTGGCCGAGAAACTGAGAACTAGAACTACAGCAATACACGCTGTACAATGATAGCGGCGAACAGGGCGTCGTCCGTCGATCAACTGACCAGCTCTGAAGCGCGTCGGCATTTAAACATGTGCCGTCGAATATTCCAGCGTTATCGCTGGCTGTCGTGCAAATTCTAGAATAAGCGCGAGTGTGCGCGTCTTGCGCGCAATCATAACAAAACGATCTACAATGATCGCGAAGGCTCTGGAACAATGAGGCGCGGTTCGCGCTGAGCGTTGCTGACAGTCTTTGTGGCCGAAAACCGAATACAGCAAAAGTAATAAAGAAACGCACGTGGCAATGCCCCCCTCTGAAAAAGCATCGTCCCGATGCTTAAAACAGGCCGATGCATGCAACAATAAATAACAAGAATAAAGCAACAAAGTACAATAAACAATAAGCACAAAAAAGCACAATAATCAAGCAAAATGACAGTCCTCAGATTTGCTAACGCGCGTATTATGGTTTGAGGCGCACGACATGGACGACTTCAGGTCGTGCACGACGCCGCTGAGAGTTCGTAATGCCGTCAGGGACAACCTCGTAGTCGAGTGCGCCGAGGCATCGAAGTACCCTGTACGGTCCGAAGTATCGTCGAAGAAGCTTCTCACTGAGTCCCCGTCGGCGTATTGGCGTCCATACCCATACACGGTCACCGGGTTGGTATTCCATGTGGCGTCGTCGAAGGTTGTAGCGGCGGCTGTCAGTCATCTGCTGGTTCTTGATCCGTAGGCGGGCGAGCTTCTTCGGCGCGCTGTAAGTAAGCGGCGGCGTCGAGATTTTCTTCGTCGGTGACGTTGGGTAGCATGGCATCGAGCGTCGTTGCCGGGCTTCTTCCGTAGACCAACTTGTACGGCGTCATCTGCGTCGTTTCTAGGACGGCCGTGTTGTAAGCGAAGGTCACGTACGGAAGGACGGCGTCCCACGTCTTGTGCTCAACGTCGACGTACATGGCCAACATGTCGGCGACGGTCTTATTTAGGCGCTCGGTGAGGCCATTGGTCTGAGGGTGGTAGGCAGTGGTCCGGCGGTGGCTTGTCTGGTTGTGCCTCAAGATCGCCTGAGTTAGTTCCGCAGTAAACGCCGTACCTCTGTCGGTGATCAGGACCTCTGGGGCGCCATGACGCAGAACGATGTATTCAACGAAGAACTTCGCTACCTCGGCGGCACTGCCTCTAGGTAGGGCCCTTGTTTCGGCGTAACGAGTCAGGTAGTCGGTAGCTACGATGATCCACTTATTACCACTAGTCGACGTTGGGAACGGTCCCAGGAGGTCCATCCCGATCTGCTGGAACGGTCCCCGAGGTGGCTCGATCGGCTGAAGAAAGCCCGCTGGTCTTGTTGGCGGTGTCTTGCGTCGCTGACAGTCTCGGCATGTCCTTACGTAGCGAGTGACGTCGGCGGCAAGGCGCGGCCAGTAGTACTTTTCCTGTATTCTTGCGAGCGTTCGGGAAACACCGAGGTGTCCTGCTGTCGGGTCGTCGTGCAGGGCCTGGAGGACTTCTGGCCGCAATCCTGAAGGCACCACGAGAAGGTACTTGGCTCGATTCGGTGAGAAGTTCTTCTTTCGGAGAACGCCGTTACCTAAGAAAAACGACGCCAGTGCTCGCTTGAACACTTTCGGAACGACGGCGTTCTTGCCCTCGAGGTATTCCATAAGGCCTCTGAGTTCCGGGTCGGATCGCTGTTGTTCAGCGAAGTCGTCGGCACTTATGGTTCCCAAGAAGTAGTCATCGTCCTGGTCGTCTTGCGGCGGCGGTTCCACGGGGGCACGAGACAGGCAGTCGGCGTCAGAGTGTTTTCTTCCGGACTTGTAAACGACGGTAATGTCGAATTCTTGAAGTCTCAAGCTCCATCGTGCGAGACGACCTGAAGGGTCCTTCAAGTTAGCTAGCCAACACAGGGCGTGGTGGTCGCTCACAACTTTGAAGGGCCTGCCGTAAAGGTAGGGGCGAAACTTTGTTGTAGCCCAAATTATGGCAAGGCACTCCTTTTCTGTCGTAGAATAATTTGCTTCCGCCTTTGATAGCGACCGGCTAGCATAGCTGATTACCCTTTCCACTCCGTCAGTCCTCTGCACAAGAACGGCGCCGAGTCCTACATTGCTTGCGTCGGTGTGCACTTCCGTCTGGGCGTATTCGTCAAAATGCGCGAGTAACGGAGGCGTCTGCAGGCGTCGTTTTAGTTCTTGAAATGCTTCCCGCTGCGGCGTTTCCCACTTGAACTCGACGTCGGTCCTGGTAAGGTTAGTAAGTGGCTCGGCGATGCGGGCAAAGTTTTTGACGAACCGCCTGTAATAGGCGCACAGGCAAAGAAATCGACGCACGGCCTTCTTGTCGGTAGGCGGCGGGAATGTAGCGATGGCGACTGTCTTCTGGGGGTCAGGGCGTACTCCGGACTTGCTTATCACGTGTCCCAAGAACAAAAGTTCCTCGTACGCAAAGCGACACTTTTCTGGCTTCAGGGTGAGTCCGGAGCTCTTTAGTGCTTGAAGTACAGCTTCAAGCCGCCGTAGGTGTTCGTCGAAGTTTGAGGCAAACACAACGACGTCGTCCAAGTACACGAGGCAAGTCTGCCACTTCAAGCCAGCCAGCACTGTATCCATGACACGTTCGAAAGTTGCGGGTGCCGAGCAAAGACCAAAGGGCATGACCTTGAACTCGAACAGGCCGTCTGGTGTTATGAAGGCAGTCTTTTCTCGGTCTCTCTCGTCTACTTCGATTTGCCAGTAGCCGGTCTTGAGGTCCATCGACGAAAAGTACTTGGCGTTATGGAGTCGATCTAGGGCATCGTCTATCCGTGGGAGAGGGTACACGTCCTTCTTCGTGACCTTGTTCAGGCGACGATAGTCGACGCAAAAACGTAGGGTTCCATCCTTCTTCCTCACCAACACCACAGGTGACGCCCACGGACTCTTGGACGGCTGGATGATGTCGTCGCGTAGCATTTCGTCGACCTGTTTCTTGATGGCCTCGCGTTCTCGCGCCGAAACTCGGTACGGGCTCTGACGGATTGGTCGGGCACTTTCTTCTGTTATGATGCGATGTTTCGCGACTGGGGTCTGTTGTATTCTTGACGACGACGAGAAGCAGTCCTTGAATTGTAGGAGCAGGGATTTTAGCTGGTCTTGCCTGTGCTTCGGGAAGCTCGGGTTGATGTGGAAGTCGGGTTGGTTTCGTCGATCCGTCGAAGCAGGTTCAGTAGCATCGAAGAGGGCGAAAGAACTGCTGGCATCCACGAATTTGTGGATGTAGGCGACCGTTGTACCAATGTTGAGGTGCCTATATTCGTGGCTGAAGTTTGTCAGCACTACCTTAGCTTTGCCATCACGCAGCTCGGCTATGCCTCTTGCGACGCAAATCTGACGGTTCAGAAGTAGGTGCTGATCGCCCTCGATGACACCTTCAAGGTCTGCGGGTTCTTGAGTTCCGACGGAAATGATGATGCTGGAGAGAGGCGGAATGGTGACGTGTTCTTCTATCACATTCAACACGGGGTTTCCTGGCGTCGTGTGTAGCGGCAGCGCTTTTTCTGAGGTTAGTGTTATTGACTCAGATCTCAGATCGATGACGGCGCCGTGGTGGCTTAGGAAGTCCATCCCAAGTATCACATCCCTGGAGCAATGCTGTAAGATTACAAAGCTCGCAGGATAAGCCCGGTTATTGATGGTGACTCTTGCGGTGCAGACTCCAGCCGGAGTTATTAGATGGCCCCCAGCGGTCCGGATTTCGGGCCCTTGCCAAGCGGTCCTAACTTTCTTCAATCTTTTGGCGAATGGTCCACTGACGACGGAATAGTCGGCTCCAGTGTCGACGAGAGCGGTGACGTTGTGGCCGTCGAATAGTACGTCGAGGTCGCTAATCCGTCGTCTTGCGTTGCGGTTAAATTGCGGCGTCGGGTCACGGCTAGGTCGGCTTGTCCCGCTGCTTGTACGTCGCGTCGACAGGTCTTCTTCAGGGACCGAGGTTTCGTCGTCAGGGCTTCGTCTGCTTCGCGTCGTGTTCGGCAGGTCTCGTCGCGTAGTCGTCGTCGGCGGCCGCGGAGGATATTCGGCATTTCGTCGCACAGCAACCGCACCTCCATCGGTTGCTGCCCTTAGTTTCCCGGATACGGGCTAGGCGACCGGCCCCGGTTTGGGCCAGTGTGCTGCCGACGGTGCGGTGACATGTAGCGGCCGGGCGACGGCGAGCGGGAAGGTCGTCGTTCTTGCCATTGTGTTCCGGTCAGGTAGTCGTCGATGTCGCGAGGCCGTTCGCCTGGCTGCGGGCGCGCCGCGTTGACGGCGAATCCGCGTAGCCCCATCTGTCGGTACTGGCAGCGGCGGTACGTGTGGCCGGCCTCCCCGCAGTGGTAGCAGAGCGGGCGGTTGTCAGGGGCGCGCCAAACGTCGGTCTTTCGGGGGGTGTAGCTTTGGCCTGCAGGCGGACGGGATGGCGTCGGAGGTGGCGGCGGTGTCTGGCGACGGAACTGCGATGGCGCGGGGCGTTGGTGATAGCCCGGAGTGGCGACAGCATGGCGTGCAACGGCAGCATAGCTCATGGCTTCCGGCGCAGGTGGCGGCGGTGCAACAACTCCCAGCGAATGCTGAATTTCCTCGCGAACGACGTCGGCTATGGAATGCACTTGGGATTGCGATGCAGGAAACATCTTTCGGAGCTCTTCGCGCACGACCGCCCTTATCGTCTCACGCAAGTCGTCGGAGCCCAGCGCATGTGCTTCCCCGTAGTTCGTCGTCGGCATACGGCGGTTGTATTGCCTCGTACGCATTTCTAGGGCCTTTTCAATCGTTGTGGCCTCCGAACTGAACTCCGCGACTGTCTTGGGCGGGTTGCGTACAAGTCCGGCAAAGAGCTCTTGCTTCACTCCCCGCATCAGGAAACGAAGCTTTTTTTCTTCTGACATAGCCGGGTCCGCGTGCCGGAACAGTCGGGTCATTTCTTCGGTGTACATCCCGATGCTTTCATTCGGGAGCTGTACACGGGTCTCCAACAGCGTTTCGGCTTTTTCCTTGCGGACGACCCTGCCGAAGGTGTCCAAAAATGCGGCGCGAAAAAGGTCCCAGTTCGTCAGCGTGGCTTCTCTGTTCTCGAACCATGTCCGAGCGGTGTCTTCTAGCGCGAAATACACGTGCCGTAGTTTGTCTTCACTTGTCCAATTGTTGAAAACAGCGACCCGGTCGTACCTTTCCAGCCAGCTCTCTGGATCTTCGAGCGACGACCCGTGGAAGGTTGGCGGCTCCCGGGGCTGATGCAGCCGGATCGATGTTGGAGCTACTGGGTCGGTCATCGTCACAGTCGAGGTCAGGGCGTTAGGTTGCCTGGCGTTGCCGGGAAGAGGTCCGTACTCTGGCTTTAGTCCTAGCTGCCGGCGGCTAGTTCGACGATCCGGGTTTTCTTTGCCGTCGTCCTCCTCGCGGCTTGGGTTTGGGTCAGCGCTTCGCGGGGGCGTCCGGATCATGGAAGCAGCAGCACCTCCACCAGATGTCACGTGGTCGTGACGTCGACGAAGACAGCAGTCGGCGTTTGCAGGATGAAACTGTTTATTTGGCCGAACTTGTGGCCGAGAAACTGAGAACTAGAACTACAGCAATACACGCTGTACAATGATAGCGGCGAACAGGGCGTCGTCCGTCGATCAACTGACCAGCTCTGAAGCGCGTCGGCATTTAAACATGTGCCGTCGAATATTCCAGCGTTATCGCTGGCTGTCGTGCAAATTCTAGAATAAGCGCGAGTGTGCGCGTCTTGCGCGCAATCATAACAAAACGATCTACAATGATCGCGAAGGCTCTGGAACAATGAGGCGCGGTTCGCGCTGAGCGTTGCTGACAGTCTTTGTGGCCGAAAACCGAATACAGCAAAAGTAATAAAGAAACGCACGTGGCAATATGAACAATGCGTGCGAAACACAAAGAAACGCATGCTTATACACTTGTTAGATCTGACATTGTACTTGTGGCTGCTTTGAATTCATTAGCAAAATTTCAAGCAGTGGCACCTGTAGCTGCGTATCGGGGTTGCTGAAACTGCTTTATTTACTGTGGCATGAACAACGCCCATAAAAATCTCAATTGATGCACGGTTTTGCATCTAAAGCTTGCAATATTTTAGTGCTGGCATTGATCCATCCACTGAATTGCTACCTCTGAATTGTTAGCTTTTTGTATAAAGATGTGCTGTGCAGAACATAAAACATATATTAGTTTTTATTACTTTTTTTTCAGTATCTTGCAGATGTCCATGGGTTGCCAGGGCCCATGATTGTTTGGAGCTCGGCAACAAAGCTTATTTTTTGTGCTGAGGACGAGCGTGTTACCCTGAAAGACGACTGCACGCTTGAAAAGGCACTTTTCTTGTGTTTGACCGTACATTACATAAAGGATGTTACGTACCCGTCCGCTTTCGCCCAAACATTGGGACTAATTCAAAGTTTGCTGCTCAAGGAAGAGAGTTTTCCACGTTGCTGGGCAAGCAGTAAACTGCTGAAGATTCTCGACAAGCTCAAGCACAACGCCTAACTTATGTTCTTTTTTGTGCAGTTTTATTTCGTTTGGTGTGTTTTTGTTACATTGTTAGGCTGGGTAGATAAGGCTGCTGGCTAGCTGAATTTTCACAAACTTTAGAGACATTTAAGTTTGTTTTATGTTCACGTACTTTTCAATGCTCTTTCTTTTTAGGATACCTGAGTAGCAGGTACATTAGCATTGGAATCTGTGGCAGACGTCATGTGCAATAATAACTGTATGTATGTGTGTGTGTATGTGTGTGTATTCATATTGTAAGCACATTTAACGTACTTCATCTTTCTCACTTGTACATAGCCATCATCATCGCTATTCTTCTTCTTGGTGTTGTGTGCCGAGGCAGACACTGCGGATTAAACGGTTCTGCTGGCGTCATCTGGTCCGGTCGTCCTGCGTCTTTCACAGTGGTGGAGGTTCGTCAAGATCCCGACGTCCTCCTACGTTCGTGTCCTACCTGGAGCTACGATCCGGTCGCCGCTTGCGCCCGGCTACCCTCACAGATATGCAGCCATCGGACCTAACTGTTAGCCCTAACGCTACCACACCGATGCCACCGGCTACTCCCCCATCATCCACTGTCACAAGCGCTCAACGCGAACCACCCGTGTTCGCGGGTCTTCGTGGTGACGACGTCGACGACTGGCTCGACATCTACAACCGCGTGAGTTCAGTCAATCGGTGGACTGAAGCCGAGAAATTGACTTATGTCCCCTTTTATCTCACCGGTGTTGCGAAAACGTGGTACTTCAATCACGAAACTGACTTCGTCGATTGGTCCACTTTTGCCATTAAACTGCGACAAATCTTCGCATCATCATCGGGCCGTTCCGAGACCGCGAAACAGAAGCTCGCTGCACGTGTTCAACTCGCACACGAGCCATACATTTCGTACATCGAGGATGTCTTGGCCCTCTGCCGTCGCGCGAACAGCGAAATGACGGAAGCCGAACGCGTTCGCCACGTTCTCAAAGGCATAGGCACGATTGCATTCAACGCTTTGGCTGTTCACAATCCCACTACCGTTGAATACATTACTTCGACATGCCAACGCCTGGACGAGCTGCAGTCCCTTCGTCTTCAACAAGACAGCGATCCTCGCCTCACGTCTCACTCTGATTTACGAGCCCTCATCCGCAACATCATCCGCGAAGAACTTCAAGAGCAGGAACAGAGACGATTGACTGCTGCCTCCTCTCCATGCCCACCTTTCGACCTACGCAACCTTGTGAAGCAGGAGTTGGCAGCCATGTCGTCGCCGACAGTACCTGTCGCTTCACCAGCACGCCCGATACCCACATACGCTGCTATGGCAGCCATGACGACACCGGCACCATCGACTGCTCAAACAGCGCGTCTGATGCCCACATACGCCGACATTGCTGCAATGCCGCCTGCTGCCGTCACATCTGGACCTACTGACCTTGCCTGTAGCCAGTTGGCTTCTGTGGGCGGCCGAGCACCTGCTGCACCTTCGTACCCCGAATGGCGTTCATCCCGACCCGTCTGTTTTTACTGCGGTATACGTGGCCACATATCTCGCTACTGCCGTCGCCGCCAGCAGGATGAACGCCGCGGCTATGCTGAGTTCGAGCGAGACCGAATCCGAAGACCTGATCCTTATAACCCAGACTTCTACCCTTTCACGCAGCACCGGTCTCCGTCTCCTCCAGCGTCCCCGCGTCAACGTCAGGACTCCCGTTCTTCTAGACGACGCTCTCCTTCGCCCTACCGCCGCTCTGCCTCGCCGCTTCGCCCTATCTCCCGCCTCGTTGACCAAAATTCGGAAAACTAAGGATTGCAGTTTTTGGAGGGAAAACTGCGTCCTGTCGATCATCTCAAATACCTCCTGTTCGTCCGGCCAATATGTTGTCAGTGACTCTTGAAGGTGTGCCTGTGCAAGCTCTTGTCGATACCGGTGCCGCCACTTCTGTTTTGCGTAGTGACTTGTGCTCGCGGCTCCGTAAAGTCAGGACACCTTATGTAGGCCCTGTGTTGCGCGGCGCAAATAACGTAGTGATTCAACCCGACGGACAGTGTACGGCTCGTGTTTTCATCGACGGCATACGTCACCACATCGAAATGATTGTGTTACCCACGTGCGTCCATGAACTTATCCTCGGTTGGGACTTCCTACATTCTGCCTCCGCCGTTATATCATGTAAGGAGAACGTCGTTCACATCACGGACACATCGGATGCATCTATTTCGGCCCCGTCACCTTCGATCTTCAACTTGGTTGTCGCTGAAGACTGCGTCCTTAGCCCTGGTCACGAACACGTGGTAGCTGTCACATCTAGCCAAATCGCCGATGGTGACGCACTAGTTGCCCCTTCTTCTCGCTGCACATCGCGTGGGATTCTCGTCGCCTCTTGTCTCCTCCGGTTGGCCTGTGGCCGCGCTCTCCTGCCGGTTTGCAACACAACTGCAGAATCCATGCTGTTGCCCAAGGGGATGATTGTGGCGACGATAGATGCCTCTCCACTGACCTCCATCGCAGCACTTTGCCCGTCGTCATCGCCAGTACCAGCTTCAGGTTCGAGTGCTTCCTCTTTCCGAGCAGTCATCGGCCCTGACCTAACATCTGCGCAGTCCGAAGCGCTATTGGCGCTTTTAGCTAAGCACAAAGCCTGCTTCGATAGCTGTGCCACAACACTGAGCCAGACCTCCGTTGCTGTACACCGCATCGAAACAGACGGTTCTGGTGTTATACGCCGTCGGCCATATCGTGTTTCGCAGTCGGATACATGTTCATTGTTCATTTTGTAGTTTTCCTCGGAGTATAACATACACAGTCATCATATTATTTCTGATGCATTTACTATGAAAATCTTATTTATTAGGGCATTATATTAGCATATCACTTGTCGTTCATGCACAGCTGATACCCATGTTTTGAAATTTTATTAGCCACTACCTACAGAAAAGCTGCGTCCTGAAACTTCAGGCCTGCTAATATAGAGGGTATCTAGTTTAGTCATACATTTGTGATAAATCATAGTACCTACGTGCACTACACAGCTCATGATATAGAATAGAATTCTTTTCACTTTGTATTCTACTCATATATTGCAAATTTAGTGCCAGAAACAGGCAGGCAGCACACCTCAAGCCCTTCGTCTGTTTCCAAGGCTACGTATATGACGATGATCAAGGCCCACTTACTTGCAATACGTCTTTGTTACTCTAGTCAATTCTTAGTTATCTTATTGTGTTGAAGTAAAGTTATTATAATTGAAGGCATTTATGCCATTTATGTGGTGCAATTTTCAATGGATGTATTGACTTGCACTCTGCAAGAAAGTAGTTTTTCTACGTATAGGCGTGCTGAAACTCAAGCTGGGTCATTATCAATTAATTCTTGTCAGATGAGAAGGCCTGAAACCCCTAAAGCGTAGAAAAACAACAATTAGCGTTGCCAGATGAAACACCTAAATGCCACAGTTCTACAATAATGGGTGAAGGAAAGGGCTTGGAGCAGAGAATGGAAATAAGGCACCCATGCATACATAATTAAGTGCCAGGCTGGCACAGTGATGTATTTGGACACAATGCCTAACTTACTGCAAATATATGTCTCAACACTGCAAGGGAAATGTCATGTTTTGAAATGATGCCAGAAAAAGAACAAATACATTTCAGGTCTCAACATTTAGTGAAGGACAATTGTGTAGTACTATATGCGAATACGCTACATGTGGCACGATGTCTCACAGATGGTGTGCCGTGGTAACTGCCATGGAAGTGGGCTGCATGTAAAGGATAATATCTAAGAATTGATCGCTGGGCAAGTTGGTAATTCATGACTACAAAGAACTGCGCGAAATAAACTGGCACAAGGAAGACGCTTGTCCGTGCGGCTCCTTGTGCCAGTTTATTTCGCGCAGTTCTTCGTAAAAAACAATAATGGCTGCACATTTAGACGTGTATGTCTGCATGCTTATGTGAGCACTATATGAGCTGCTAATTCTGAAAAAAAGCTGCAACACTTGCGCTTGAACTACTACAGAATGTTTTTGTGTATATCTAGTGTTGGTACTGGCAATAAATCTTGAATTCTCAAGCACAGTTTGTATTAGCTGCTGTACCAGCCAAGGCTAAGGATGTTGCATGACACCTTATATTTAAATAAAGGTGCACGTAAAGCTACATGGTATGGAACAGGGGCGTAGCCAAGGGGGGGTTGGGGGGGTTCAATCACCACCCCTCCGCCCCCCAAAAAAAATTTTCAATTTTGCTTGCGTATATATACACACAGACATGCAAACGCATGCACAAACATACATAAAGCATGGATGACTCCCCCTCCCCCACCGCGAAAAAAATTTCTGGCTGTGCCCCCGGTGTTCAACATGAGGGAGGTTGACTGGGACACGTAAAGGTCAACATGTATGGGTGCGCTATTAGTGTGAAAGCGTGCTTTTTATTTGCAGCTGTTATTTGCAATTATGACACCCTAGTGAGTATAAGAATTTTTCCTCTATATCTACTATTTAGTATTATACGTTTGCATGTCGTGTCCTATGATCCGAATCAAGCAGGATGCTACTGACTGCACATTTTTAAGACAGGTGAACGTTTATTCCTAGAAGTCAAGATTACTGCCCGAGTTCAGCCACTTTTAGCAGTTTGCTAGTTTATACGTTAAAGCGTCGTTAAGCTCAAAGCATACTCGACTGGATGACGTGGAGGGAAGTAATACTGGCCCTTGTCGCTCCGATTACATCTCGTAGCCAAGGAAAGAATCACTTTCACTCGTCGACAATGGGTGCAATACGAAAAGAACCTTCAACCTGCCATGTTCCCCAACACAGGGCCTCCACCAGATCGCTGTTCGGCGCTGATATGCGGTCAACTGAGGCATGTTGTAGAGCTTAACGTTCATGAACCTTCAAGGTGCAAAACAAGTGCATATTTAATTTGGGGTTGTTATTTAGATTTAACAGCGCCTATTAAATACTAGAATGTTTCAAGTTAATCTTTGCATTATTCAGTTTAATTGTTCACATGATCCTTCTGAATCCTTCAGGCCACTTCTGCCTTTTGAACAAATAGCATGATTTTATCCTTGAAAGCTGGATCATATTGTCACTTCATTCGATTTCAAGCATTGCTAGCTTCTTTTGATGCGACGCTTGGCAGGAAACATATGTTCTAACGGGTGATGCAAGCGATTTCATGCATGCTCTTTCCGCGCCAGTCATGCACTATAAGTTTCATCTTTCGTGGAAGCCAAGGGGAGCATCACGTCCAACTGTCAACAACGAACGAACCACGAGAACGAACAACCTCAGACCCGCCGTTCTCCCCAGCATGACAATTCCACGGCATCGCTCGTCGGCGCCGTCAGCCTCGAGCTCGGGAGACTGCATTCTTTTTTCTGCGAAGGCTCGTTGTTCTTTCGACTCAACAACAACGTTTCTTCATCGTCTATGCTATACTCGGGAGAGAAATGAGCGCGCCCGTTCTGAAAGCTGGTCCGTCGCCTCGTATGCGCTGCACTACACCAAACCCATCTGTTGCGCGAATAAGCGAGTATGTGTTTTAATCCGATTCCCTGAGATGAACCTCTACACAATACTGTCTGTATAAACGCACCGACATCAACGCGATGCTCGCGAAGGACGTGGGAGACTGTACTTCGCCAAGTAGAGATGAGATCAGCTCACTTCCACCCCTGTACTGCGTCGAACATCGCAGAAAACTTTTCTTTGGCGGCTAGTTGCACATCAGGGCACGTTTGGCTGCTGTATGATGCCGGCAAATGGAAACGCACTCGGAAACGCATCGTTCATTGTTCACCTCTGTCTCCGTGCGGGATGCGGAAGCCGTCGGATGAGAAACGTAATTCCACACACAAACTGACTGTGACTGCCCGCGAGGGTTCCCTTAAGGTCGTGCACACGTATACACGCGCATTATACGCGAACGATGCCTCTCATATATGCAAAATTATAGCGTTGTAGCCGATCGTAAAATCGTCCAAGATAACGTGAAGTACATATTTAAAGCCGCGAAAGTCCACCCCCCGTGCAGGTGCGGTGGCGTAGTCGTTACAGTGTCTGCTTGTCACGCGGTTGGCCTGGGTTCAAATCCCCGTGGTGGAGTGTGTGTGTTGATACATGGTTTGTGACTCTCTGTGCAGTGTTCTTGTGATGTGTAAATGCATATTCATGAGTTGGAAGGCTGAAAAGAACAAAACAAAAAAATGAGGAACACTGCACGATCAACTACAGTGTAGTAGGGATGGTAAAATCGATGAACGATTAATCGATTAAAGATTCACAATTAATCGATTAATCATAATCGATTTGTGCCTTTCGATTAATCGAATTAATCGATTAAAACTATTCGATTAATCGATTATGGCATCCCCCACTCCCGCCCCCAACCTCGCCCCTTGGCCGGAGCGCATGACTGCGAGGCGCGCTATCCTGAGACGCAGACCCTAAACGCTATCCTTAGACGCAGGAAGTTGCAAAGCCGAATACAACTACTTTTGTTTGGTTCTATTTGGGATGCCGTCGATCGCGCACTTCTACGCAATTGCGTTGCACTGGAGTACGATCCGATGAACTAAATGCCTTCTCAGTTCAAGACATACTATAGTAACCCTGTAGTCGATCGCCGCACCAATCCAAACCCACTTGAGACTCGGCCCAACATGCGAACTGGCCTAGATCATGTGTTTGACGTTGCAATGGAGTATTTGCCAATTCCTGCAACGTCAGTAGCATCCGAGCGCCTTTTTTTCGCATGCTGGATGTTTGGCGACCCAAAGGAGGTGTCGGTTGTCGCCCGAGCATCTCGGGCAACTGCCATTTCTTCGCTCAGTAGAAAAAAGCATGTAGTTCGGAGCAGCAACCCCATGAAGGGGACTGTTGAGAAAGTAAGCAGCACGTGGATTCGCCAACTTTCAAAAGAGAAGTTTATTCTTTTCTGTAAATTTCATACGTGCCAGCGCATCGTCTTGTAGCTTTTTTGTTCGTGTTTGTTTTTTGTCGCGCTGTTTCATCGTGTTGCCGCATAAACGCATGTCTGCTTACATTTGGTAAACGAGTAGTTTTCGTCACCTGTAGTGTCAATCGCAACTTTCTTTGTATTTTATTCAACCCTCAGATTTTACTCGTTTCTTGTGTAAGTGCGGCATTGTAATATGCGCTGCTTATTTACTCACTAGTTCTTTGTGCCGTTCTGTTTTACTCTTTAGCAAATAAAATATCGTTTACCAATGAAACAGAGAGAGAAAATGTATTATATGGCAGAGAGGGTGGCCTGAGCTAGTAGGCTCCTGCCTGCTACTTTGCACCGGGGAAAACGCAACGGGGCAAAAAGAGTGATGAAGTATACGATGATGGGGAGATGATTAGGTGATCCGTATATACATAATAAGATACGTTTGCTAGCGTAAAGAGGACAACGACGCTAGTAAACATCTTTTATTTGCTGTACACCAACTAGCCCAACTGTCCGTCTTTATATATACCATTTTCATAATTGTAGAGCTAACTTTCCTACGATGCAGTTAGCCCAATTAATGGCAGCTAGTCACTTCTTCAAACAGAGTGTTCAAGCGTGGTTTGCTTGCGCTGGGACGCGGAAAGTGTAAACTCGGCTCTCTTGACACCAACACGCATAATAGACAAACGCCAGCACGTGCAACTACGACCTCGTCTTCTCTTGAAGCACGAAAGTTGCTGCCATTAGTTGAGAGAAAATGTAGTGCAGGAATGCGCACTCGCGATTTGTGAAAAGGCCCTTATAGACCCTTTATGTAATCCGCAACTTTACGCGCCGGTTTACCGAACGTCTAGCATCCATTGCATTACTATTGAAGAAGTGACTTGTAGCACTTAGTAATACTGTATGGTCGCATATTTAGAAAGAAATACAGCTTTCAGCTAGAGGCCCCCGTCTTCTGCTGTGACAAGAAAGGACAGTCGCGCAATTTATGTTGTAATGTCTGGTACACTAGATAGCGCTCACAGTTTAGGATGTACGCACAATTGAAAAGGTGTGAGTGGCGCCGTGTTACGGCAAAGATCAGGTGAAACCTGCGGAGTATACTGGCGCAACTGCTGTTTTTTCTAGCTGGGAGGCAGAAACTCATGTCACTCTATTTCCCGCAGTATTAATTAGAACTAACAGACAATAATGTCAAGGAAAGTATAGAGGATGTTATTTGTAATAATTGGGATATCAATGTGAAGAAAGTAAAATGGACGAAAAGATAACTTGCCGCCCACAGGGACCGAACTTGCGAACTTGGGAAACTGCAACTCTCTGATGCAGACGACGAGTGAAGCTGCCACCAGGACCGAAGGAAACACACTTGTTATAACGCGTCCGATGCTCTACCACTGAGCTACGGCGGCGGTCATACCCCGTCCACTTCATAGGGTACACATGTGCATTTAAACCTAGGAGTGTTAGTCAGCGCGGATCACAGCCATGGCGGCGAGTGTGGAACACTCGTTTTCTGCCTTTTGGCGTCACGTAGCAAGTGACCTTTTTTTACGAGCTGGCAGCTGACCAATAATCCCTCGCATACTACCTGAAGGCACCAAGTCTGCCAGAACGAGACCCTCGCTATGAATGAGGGAAAGAAGGTGACTTTTAAGGGCTCGTTTTTCTTTGTCATACACCGTTAACCTCCCCATACTTTCCTTCGCATTATTGTCTGTTAGTTCTAATTAATATCGTGTCTAACAAAGAAAAACGAGCCCCTAAAAGTAATTCGAAGGTCGCAGGTTCGGTCCCTTCCGGCGACAACTTATCTTTCCGTCCACTTCACTTTCTTCAGATTTATATCCCAATTATTACAAATAACACCCCCTATACTTTTTCTTGGCAATATTGTCTCTTAGTTCTAATTAATATTGTGTCTAACAAAGAAAAACGAGCCCCTAAATGTCACCTTGTTTCCTTCTATTTCCCGCAGTTGCCTGTACGGATGGTCTGTTTGAGGCCAGTATATTTCTGTGTAATCTCTGCATAGGTGACCTCAAGAAAAAGATCGTGTCAGTCCGCAATTATAGTATTATGTAGGGCTTCCACAATATCTAACCGACAAACCGAGAATAGATGACTTGCTTACTGGACCGAGCGTCTTATTTAATTTCTCCTCGTCTCTCTTTTACCTTTCTCGGGATTTCCTCACCCTCTGCCACACTGCATGTTTCAACTGCGACTTTCCAACCAGTGTGGTCCCCGAACGCGCCTCCGGTTTCGATGAGCTCGAGTAGGCAGGTTTCGAGAAAATCCGACCTGCTGCCGAATAGTCCAGGGATGATAGCCACAGATGCTTGAATCCGCGACATCAACCAACGACGACGGGCCCCTTATGTCCAGTGTGCGAAAGTGTGAATTTTCGCACACTGCACACAAGGGGCCCGTCGTCGACACTTTCAAAAGTGGGAATTTTGGATCGTCAGCGCGTCTAATGAAAAGATTTGGGCCCATATTAAACACGAACGATGCCTCTCAAACAAAGAAATATCGGTTTTAAAGCACCCATTAAAAATGTCGATTAATCGATTAATCGATGAAAAGATTCCACCGAAAGCAATTAATCGATTAAAGGCTAAATCGATTAACGATTAACGATTAATCGATCAAAAATTTTAATCGACCATCCCTACAGTGTAGAAGAATTTCTTTTTTAAATGCGAAGCATTTGTTAGCGAACCTCAGGCACTTTGGGCGTTTCTATCTACGTATCTATCTATCTATCTGGCCGCCTACGTCTGGGCGCTCTCCTGGTCGTCTCCATAATTTCTTATGTACCAAAATTGACAGAGCAGGGGATCAGTGTATGGTGAACACGATTCACTGGTCATAACATCAATAACGCAAAGTACATGACGCGTACGTCATGAAACCCTTTCTCTCAGTCACCTGTGGCACATACCCGCATACCAGAGTTTATGTTATGCGGGTATGTGCCACAGGTGATACAAAGTCTCAACCAACACAGTGAACGCGAACACACACATTGACAGCAAGGGAAGTGATAATAATAATAATTGTAGGGGCTTTATTTTGACCATCTGGTATTCTTTAACGTGCACCGAGATCGCACAGTACACGGGCATCTAGCATTTTGCATCCATCGAAATGCGACCGCCGCGGCCGGGATCGAACCCGCGACCTTCGGGTCCGCAGCCGAGCACCGTAACCGCTACACCACCGTGGCGGACACAAGGAAACTACCATGCACTCGTTCACGTGGCCCGCCACGTGGACCAGGTCGATTACGCAAAAACCGGAGTCAATGCTTCCTACAATACATCTGCCGAGAGAACCAGGCCGCTCATCATTATCGGTGAATTCCAGATTGATTTATCAAGACCAACAACGACTGGTCTTTATACTGCGTGAAAGACGGCTTGAATGTGGACAGGGCAATAAAAGACCTCGCTGCCACGTGCAGGACAAGAGGCGTCATAGATCATTTCATCGTAAGAGGCATCCTGGGTTTCCAACAGCTGTGCTATATATACCTCGCACTTCACTACAACAACTTGTAGGTTTTGGGCGAGTCGGTTCATGATGCGAAAACTAGAACCAGCGCGAAAAGAAACGACGACAAAAAGAGGAACACACACAACAGGACTAGCGCCGTACTGCCAACTGAATGTTTATTGAAAATCACCACTTATAGCTATGCCACCAAAAACGCCTTGTCACACAAAAAACTCCACAAAAAATCAACGATTGCGGACATGCGTATTGCTAAACTAGCAGGTGTTTATCGAGAAAAGAACTCTCATGAGTAGTTAAACTAAGTGACGCCGCGCTGACACACTTATCTCCAGCTTTATTGATAAAATAAGCTTCTACGATTTCTCTTTCTTTTTTGGATTTTCCAAACGTCAAAAAACTAGTTTGCCCGAACTTGGGTGTGCATGCGCATTTTTTACAATGCGAGGCTAGATGGCTGCCATAGCCATTTTTGACATTGTTCTTATGTTGCCTGGCCCTATCATTAAAGCATTGCCCAGTTTGTCCGATGTACACTCTCCCACAACTTAATGGTATCTCATAAACAACATCAGAGGTGCACTTCGTGAACTTCGTTTCATGGTTAGTAGTACTTATCATTTTTTTTCGACCTTTCATAGCATTACACAGCGTTGAAAGTTTACGAGGAGCAGAAAATACGAGGTTGACTTGGTGCCTGTTGGCCACTTTCTTCAGGTTATGCGATAACCTGTGCACATATGGTATCACATGAAACGGTCTCTTATCTTTTTCTTGCTCATCAGTTTTTCTTCCTGAACGTTTCAATCTTTGTAGCAAAGTTTCACTCACAGCTGTGATGACGGAAGTAGGGTAACCGAATGATTTAAGCCTTTCGGTCTGATGCATTAGGCTAGCCTTCATTTGATGCTCACATGATTTGTTAATTGCACTTTGTACAAAGGTGATGGCGATTCCCCTTTTTACATGCTTGGAATGAGCACTATCATACGGAAGGATGCCTTTCTTAGATCTAGGTCGATACTCCCAGCAGACATGTTCATTAGATTCAAGAAAGGAAATATTAACGTCCAAAAACTGTATGGTATTATTCTTAGCCGTTTCAAAAGTGAATTTCAGTGCCCCTCCAAGCATCCTAAAAATGCCCAGAATATTTTGGACTTCGTCATCAAAACAGTAACCTGGACGTTTCTTTAAAAGAATGAGGTAGTCATCAACGTAGCGATAAATACCAGTGACTGGAGAGTCATTTAACGCAGCGCAAATACGGTTGTCAACGCTAGATAAAAATATGTCACTGAGATTGGGCGCAATGGATGAACCAATACAAATGCCGGAGCGTTGAATGTAAAAAGTTCCATTGTGATTAATGGCTGTCGAATTGAGATAAAATTCTAAAACCGTGATAAAATTGTCAACATTTATGCCTGCTGAGTTTTGGAAGTCTTGTTCATTTGTTTCACGAATTTTTTCCCGCACAGCGGCTAGCAAACCATCACATGGAAGAGAATAAAACAAATCTTCTCCGTGTACAGAAAACGCCGTCACACTGTTTCCGTTAGTGACACAAAAGCCGCTTAGTTCGTTCACGAAATCCTCAGAACTTTTCACTAAGTAAGGGTCATTCAACGGAAGTTTCTTCAAATGCCTTGCAAGAACCTTCCGACATGCAACTGCCACGAAGCTTTTTCAGACACAATTACCCTTAACGGGTAGGTGGGTTTGTGCGTTTTACACGTAAAAAACACGTCAAGGAACCCAGAATCTGTCTTGCTTGTGATCTTCTTCAAATGCTCCAAATTAAGATCTCCAAGTAGCTTGAGAGCTTCCCTCCTTCGCTTCTTTGGATCGAAGTTCACTACCTTGAAGTTCTTCGCGATGGCTTCGTCGGACTTCGTCGGATTTCGTCGGACTGTTTTGATGACGAAGTCCAAAATATTCTGGGCATTTTTAGGATGCTTGGAGGGGGACTGAAATTCACTTTTGAAACGCCTAAGAATAATACCATACAGTTTTTGGGCGTTAATATTTCCTTTCTTGAATCTAATGAACATGTCTGCTGGGAGTATTTACCTAGATGACCTAGATCTAAGAAAGGCATCCTTCCGTATGATAGTGCTCATTCCAAGCTTGTAAAAAGAGGAATCGCGATCACCTGTGTACAAAGTGCAATTAAAAAATCATGTGAGCACCAAATGAAGGCTAGCCTATTGCATCAGACCGAAAGACCTAAATCATTCGGTTACCCTACTTCCGTCATCACAGCTGTGAGTGAAACTTTGCTACAAAGATTGAAACGTTCAAGAAGAAAAACTGATGAGCAAGAAAAAGACAAGAGACCGTTTCATGTGATACCATATGTGCACAGGTTATCGCATACCCTGAAGAAAGCGGCCAACAGGCACCAAGTCAACCTCGTATTGTCTGCTCCTCGTAAACTTTCAACGCTGTGTAATCCTATGGAAAGTCGAAAACAAATGATCTGTGCTACTAACCATGAAACGAAGTTCACCAAGTGCACCTCTGATGTTTATGAGATACCAATAAGTGGTGGGAATCGGACAAACTGGGCAATGCTTTAATGATAGGGCCAGGCAACATAAGAACAATGTCAAAAATGGCTATGGCAGCCATCTAGCCTCGCACTGTAAAAAATGCGCATGCACACCCAAGTTCGGGCAAACTAGTTTTTTGACGTTTGGAAAATCCAAAAAAGAAAGAGAAATCGTAGAAGCTTATTTTATCAATAAAGCTGGAGATAAGTGTGTCAGCGCGGCGTCACTTAGTTTAACTACTCATGAGAGATCTTTTCTCGATAAACACCTGCTAGTTTAGCAATACGCATGTCCGCAATCGTTGATTTTTTGTGGAGCTTTTTGTATGACAAGGCGTTTTTGGTGACATAGCTATAGGTGGTGATTTTTCAATAAACATTCAGCTGGCAGCACAGCGCTAGTCCTGTTGTGTGTGTTCCTATTTTTGTCGTCGTTTTTTTCGCGCTGCTTCTAGTTTTCACTTCACTACACTTAGACCTCTCGTAGCCGGGATCACGAACGGATCCGATTAACAAGTCCGGTTGAGCTGCTGGTGCTCACTGATCCCGGTGATGGTGACCTTGTTCAAGAACTGTCAAGAACCACTTCTACACATACGGGTTGGCGAAACGTGCGTGCGCCCCCGTTATAAGAGATAAGTATAAGCATAACAACTGTAACCCAACTGCAACTGTGACTGTAACGTACGTGCAGTGCGCCTGCGTGTGCCTAGGGGAACTAGGGGAACTTCACTGAATGAAGCTTACTTGCGAGTAACGCCTGTCCTGCGCATTTGTGTTTCGTCTTTGTGCTGTTCGGATTCGCGCTATCCAGTATTGAAGAATATAAGCACTACATATCAGCTAACCACGTCTGGTGATGGTAACACCCATGTTGCAGTTGGCATCGCTACGCAACTGTAAACTGGTTATATAATGCATATGCGACTCATCAACATATAAGTGTGCGTTACCACTTCCACATTTCTCTAGCGTCATTCCTTAACGTTTCGCTCAATGTGAAAAATTACGCCGCAGTCACCATCCCGCGCATGCTTCGCGCAACATCGACTCCCACGGTACGTGGGATCTGCCGAATTTTTTTTTAACAATTTGCGAGAAGTACCACATATATTTCGACCCCGTGGTGGAGATGTCACGTGGTCGTGACGTCGACGAAGACAGCAGTCGGCGTTTTCAAGATGAAACTGTTTATTTGGCTGAACTTGTGGCCGGGAAACGGAAAGTTAATTTACGGCAATACACACAGTAGGCACTGATAGCGGCGAACAAAGCGTCGACCGTCGATCAACTGACAAGCGGTCAAGCCCGTCGGCTTTTATACAGGCGCTATCGAACTTTCCAGCAACATCGCTGGTGGCGGCGTTGTCTCTCGACAAAACTGGAATATTCGCGTGCGGGGCGATTTCTTAACAAAACGATGTACTACAATCGCGAAGCTTCTCGAACACTGCGTCGCGGACAGCGCCGAGCGTTGATAACCGTCCCTGCCGGTCAAACCCGAATACATCAAAAAATACAAGAAGTGGGCATGGCATTTCCCCCCTCTGAAAAAGCATCGTCCCGATGCTTGTGAAAGAACATAGAAGATAAAAAGAAAACAAGTGCATACACAAATAAATTACAATAACAAAGGAAAAAAAATAGAGCCCCAGGTTCGCTAACGCGCAAAAACGGCTTAAGGCGCACGATATGGACGACTTCAGACCGTGCGCGGCGTCGCTGGGAGTTCGTAATGCCGTCCGGGATGACCTCGTATTCCAGAGCGCCGAGGCGTCTAAGAACCTTGTGTGGCCCGAAGTATCGCCGAAGGAGTTTTTCGCTAAGCCCACGTCGGCGTATCGGCGTCCAGACCCAAACACGGTCGCCGGGCTGGTATTCCACGAAGCGTCGTCGAAGATTGTAGCGACAGCTGTCGGTGTGCTGCTGGTCTTGATGCGCAGGCGGGCGAGCTGTCGAGCTCCTTCGGCACGTTGTAAGTAAGCGGCGGCGTCGAGATTTTCTTCGTCGATGAGGTTGGGCAGCATGGCGTCAAGCGTCGTCGCCGGGCTCCTTCCGTAGACCAACTTGTACGGCGTCATCTGCGTCGTTTCTTGAACGGTCGTGTTGTATGCGAAGGTCACATACGGAAGGATGGCATCCCACGTCTTGTGTTCGACGTCGACATGCATGGCCAGCATGTCGGCGATGGTCTTGTTTAGCCGCTCAGCGAGGCCATTTGTCTGTGGTTGTAACGCTGTGGTGTGGCGATGGCTTGTTTGGCTGTATCTCAGTTTTGACTGAGTTAGGTCAGCGGTAAACGCCGTACCTCTGTCCGTAATGAGGACCTCTGGGGCGCCATGACGCAGGACTATTTTCTCAACGAAGAACTTCTCTACCTCAGCGGCACTGCCTCTAGGCAGGGCCCTCGTCTCGGCGTAGCGGGTGAGGTAGTCCGTAGCTACGACGATCCATTTGTTTCCGCTATTGGACGTCGGGAACGGCCCCAGTAAGTCCATCCCGATTTGCTGGAACGGCCGTCGAGGTGGCTCGATAGGCTGCAGAAGTCCGGCTGGCCTAGTGGGCGGTGTCTTGCGTCGCTGACAGTCCCGGCAGGTCTTTACGTAACGAGTGACGTCGGCGGAAAGGCGCGGCCAGTAGTACTTCTCCTGTATTCTTGCTAGCGTGCGAGAAACACCCAGGTGTAAAGACGTCGGGTCGTCGTGCAGAGCCTGGAGGACCTCTGGCCGCAATGTCGAGGGTACCACGAGAAGGCATTCGGGTCGAAGCAGTGAGAAGTTCTTCTTTAGGAGAACACCGCTGCTCAAGAAAAACGACGACAGTCCCCGCATGAATACATTCGGAACAACGGTGGTCCTGCCATAGAGGTATTCCATAAGGCCCCTGAGTTCTGGGTCCGCTCGCTGTCGTTCGGCAAAGTCGTCGGCACTTATGGTTCCCAAGAAGGAGTCGTCCTCCTTGTCGTCCTGCGGCGGTGGGTCGACAGGGGCGCGAGACAGGCAGTCAGCGTCGGAGTGTTTTCTTCCGGACTTGTAAACGACGGTAATGTCGAATTCTTGAAGTCGTAAGCTCCACCGTGCGAGGCGACCTGAAGGGTCCTTCAAGTTAGCTAGCCAACACAATGCGTGGTGGTCGCTCACAACTTTGAAGGGCCTGCCGTATAGGTAGGGGCGAAACTTGGATATAGCCCAGATGATCGCTAGGCACTCCTTTTCTGTTGTGGAATAGTTCGTTTCCGCCTGTGATCGCGACCGGCTAGCATAACTGATGACCCTTTCCTGCCCGTCAGTCTTCTGCACAAGGACGGCGCCGAGTCCTACGCTGCTTGCGTCGGTGTGGATTTTCGTATTGGCGTATTCGTCGAAATGCGCTAGTATCGGAGGCATCTGAAGGCGTTGTTTCAGTTCTTCAAATGCTTCGATTTGCGCCGTTTCCCACTTGATGCTGCGGCGAAGGTAACAGTTTGCGCAGCTCTTCCTGCACAATCGCTCTGATGGTGTCACGCAGGTCATCAGACTGCAGCGCCTGAACCTCCCCGTAGGTCGCCGTAGGAATGCGGCGGTTGTACTGCCTAGTGCGGATTTATAGTGCCTTTTCGATTGTGGTGGCCTCCGAAACGAATTCCGAGACCGTCTTCGGCGGGTTGCGCACAAGTCTGGCGAAGAGTTCTTCCTTCACTCCCCGCATCAGGAAGCGAACTTTCTTTTCTTCAGACATGGCTGGATCGGCATGGCGCAATAGGCGAGTCATTTCTTCGGTGTACAGTCCGACGTTCTCATTGGGGAGCTGTACACGAGTCTCGATAAGGGTTTCAGCCCTTTCTTTCCAGATGACGCTCGTGAAGGTGTTGAGAAATCCGGTGCGGAAGACGTCCCATGATGTTAGCGTAAACTCTCGATTCTCGAACCAGGTTCTTGCGCCATCTTCAATGGCGAAGTAGACATGGCGTTGCTTCTCGTCGCAGTCCCAGTTGTTGAACGTGGAGACCCGGTCGTATGCCTCCAGCCAGCTTTCTGGATCCTCGCATGGTGATCCGCGGAATGTCGGCGGCTCCCTCGGTTGATGCATGACGACCGTTGCAGGCGCCACAGCGGCGGTCATTGTGGCTCTTGTCTTCTTCGTTGTGATCCTGGTTTTGTCCGGTAGGGGTCCGTATTGGGGGGGTAGTCCTTCCAATGTGCGGCTGGCTCGACTGTCGCTGATGGTGTCGGTGTCTTCTTCGCGACGTGGGCTGGGTTCACGGCTTGACGGGGGCGTCCGGAACATGAACGAGCAGCACCTCCACCAGATGTCACGTGGTCGTGACGTCGACGAAGACAGCAGTCGGCGTTTTCAAGATGAAACTGTTTATTTGGCTGAACTTGTGGCCGCGAAACAGAAAGTTAATTTACAGCAATACACACAGTAGGCACTGATAGCGGCGAACAAAGCGTCGACCGTCGATCAACTGACAAGCGGTCAAGCGCGTCGGCCTTTATACAGGCGCTATCGAACATTACAGCAACATCGCTGGTGACGGCGTTATCTCTCGACAAAGCTGGAACATTCGCGTGCGGGGCGATTTCTTAACAAAACGATCTACTACAATCGCGAAGCTTCTCAAACACTGCGTCGCGGACAGCGTCGAGCGTTGATAACCGTCCCTGCCGGTCAAACCCGAATACATCAAAACAAGACAAGAAGTGGGCGTGACAATACGCGAACGATGCCTGTCATATATGCAAAATTATAGCGTTGTAGCCGATCGTAAAATCGTCCAAGATAACGTGAAGTGCATATATATAAAGCCGCGGAAGTCCACCCCCGTGCAGGTGCGGTGGCGTAGTGGTTACAGTGTCTGCTTGTGGCGCGGTTGGCCTGGGTTCAAATCCCCGTGGTGGAGTGTGTGTGGCAACGAGATGGCCTCGCATATGGAAGAGCCGCATAAACTTATGCCGCATAAGAAAGAGCCGCTTAGCCAGAGGCCGCATAAAGAAGAGTCGCACGAAACAGCCGTATAAGTGTGCCGCTTAGAGAGCCATTTATAAGCGTCGAAAATTTGACCTACTTTCCACCTTATATGCGTTGTTTTAAGCGGTCGTTTGCTAAGAGTGTAGCAAACAGAAGCCATCTCAACGCGTTGAGTTTACACGGACGGGCGCACTACAACTAGACCGCACTGAGATACTCAAACCCCGACCTAAAACCACAACCGCAACAACGCCTCTTCTCACCACAAAATTTTCAAACGCACTTCCGAACATAAACAGCATCCTCGTAAAATACTATCGGATTCCTAAGAACAACCAGAAACTTATAAAAATCATCCACGAACCACCTAAGCTCGCCTACAGACGCTATGCCAATTTTAACGACAGGCTCGTTCACGGAGAACTCGCAACAAGAACTACACCAACATCTGGTCCCTGTGGGCGCTCCAGATGCTCTACATGCAAACATATACAGCCGCCCACCAACATAAAAATAACAGCATCGGATTACATTCCCAATGTAACATCGAACTTCACGTGTGCCTTAAACAACCTAATCTACTTCATTGAATGTACCATCTGTAAAAAACAATACATAGTCGAAAGTGGACAACCAATTAATGTAAGAGTGAACGGCCACCGCGCAGACGCAAAGCACAATTTACCAAAAGCAGTAGCCAGCCACTTCAATTAACAAGACCACAATTTTCACCAAGGCAAACTTTACATTCTACTAACAAATTTCCGGTCTCCACGTGAGAGGAGGTAGATGGAATCGTATTTGATACACAAATTCCAATCCCTACACCTATCAGGAATAAATCTGGCACGCGGTAATTTGGAATCACTAAGAGCGATACCATAATTTCTATAATATTAAGAGACATAGAATACGCTCAGCCTTCAAATAACCTTTACCATTATCCCATTCGCAACATAAAATCCATACTAGGCTACATTGATAAACTTTTTTTTTTCATTTTCACATATTTATTTGTGTATGTAACTGCGTATATATCATGTATACATATACTACTCTTAAGTAAGTTTTATTTCTATAAGCTTCGAACCACTGTTCCCTTTCACCTTTCCCCGCTTCTAAGAACACACCTGCCCGTATTGTCAAAGTCCTCGCTTCCCCAGGAAGTTCTGCGCGTCCTATTCCGATTGTTTCCCCCTGCGCCCGTTTTTTTTTCTCCATTAGTTCACATGCCGCCCTACTTTTGAGGCTATTCCCCTGGGCGGGCCACCTAATGTGGCACTTGATGCATATGTCTGCCAATGACTCTTCCCGTTAAACACGTGTTTTTCAGACACCCCTCTCAGTATCACAGTCGACATCTGGACTTTTGAAAGTACGCCGCCCGTTTTGCCCCTTTTTTATTGCTTCTCCTGGTGCTTACCATTCAGAGACGGTTGGTTGGAAATAGAGAGCCGCCACCATCTTCTGAAGGCTTTGCGACAGCTAGACTCGGCGCCCCTGAGCTGGTTGTCCAAGTTGCTTTCATGCTCCGCTTTTTTCTTCGCCGTGCATTTGGCGGCTCTCGCTTTGCTGTACCGCTCCTCCTTTCAATGCGTTTTTTTCCAGTTCCCCTTAACTCTGAGAATAGATGCCTGAGCGCCGTTCCAAATTTTCTTGAAACATGGCAAGGGTTACACTCTTCTGCTTAATTTTTGCTTTCCAGGCAGCAATTACCAACACCGACACACGCCACCACAGAACGTGACATCAACACTAACCCCTTCAAACCAACACACCAAGGATGACAATGCGCCTTTCACAATGATAGGTCCCCCAATCGAAACTTCGGCCAGCCTGTCTGAGGCACTGTCTCCTGTTTTTTCAACCTATTCCACTTCATACAAACATGAATGATGTCGTCTTTCAGTGCGTGAGGACTGTACGAGCACAGTATCATTATAATTTCACAGTTTTATACTTCCATGATGAAATTTATCGCTTAACGACTGTACGATGGGGCTCACGTCGACGTTGCAGAATTGGAAAGCAACTTAACCGTTGCCTTCCCCTTCCCCGCCCTCAAAAAAAAAGAGAAAGAAACGGGCATACTATAATAGACAAATTTAAACACGGCGAACTTGGGAGAGCTTGTAAAGGCTGTGTTCGCAAATTTGTACGTATTCATATCTACAGCACACTAGACTCGCATTAGAGAAACCTTTTGTGGACGCAGCGAGGTTCAATTTATTAGCGAAAGTATGGTTGCATTCACGATCGGGATCTCTCATTTGCGCTTTGTTGTCTTCGAAGGCAGCCTACTTAATTGCGAAAGAGCAAAATTAGGAGAAGTGCTGAACACTTACGATTGGCCTGCAAAAGAGCAGAGGTTGCAGTCAATGACATAATCGATACACACAGCTCAAAACGGGTACTGGTATTGTAACTGCGCACTGTTTCTTTTTTGAATAGCGCACATTTCGCTACACTGATCGCATATTAGCAACAAACCACAGAGTTGTGCTGCGTGTAGGTGATGCGTTCATAAACGTTGGAGTCAATGAATATTTTCGAGTATTACATCGACTAGTAGCACGCATCAGAGGAAACAAAAACGCAATACGGTTTCCAAAATGAACGTTAATGTACGCGTACTAAGTTATCCTTCATGAGCGGCTTCTCCAACGCAGTAGGTATGTCGCAGGTAGGGTTGTCACGTTCGCAGAGCTACGCGCTTGTCGCCTGCAAATTTAGGCAGGTTCCTATGAAAACCACAAAGCGCACTTTATTGATGTGGCCTTGGTAACTCGCTTAGTTCGAAAAATTCGAATTGGGGCTGAAAGAACAGGAGGCTCCCAGTAGAAATAAAAGCTACGGGGACACCATAGTGTCTCATAAAACTTGAAAAAGCAGGAGAGGCCCCACCACGAGTCCGAAGTGCGATCGCAGACTGCCTGCGTGTGATAATATGGGCAGAAGAGCGACACCAGGGAAGACGACAATGAAGAGCGCGCGGGATCGAAAAAGCGCGTGACAGCGTTCGAAGCAGGCAGCGTGCAAGGACAGACAGTTCTCGGCTGGACGTCCGGTCCGGAGAACTAGGCGACGTCCTCCAGGCGCTGTACTGTCCTGGACTCCGGCTTGGTGACTGGCCCAGGGACCAGGCGAATCGCTACTGTTCCGGCTGCCGTCCTGACAGCGGGACAACCAGTTAACGAGGCCTGTACTCCGGCTGGGTGACTGGCCCAGGGACCAGGCGAGGTTACGCTGTTCCGGCTGCCGTCCCGTGTGGCTGTGAGTTGCAGTTTGCTGTGGGCCGCTAGTACTGCTGCCGTTCCGGGTGGCTGGCATGACTCCGGTGTGCTGCTGGAACGAACGCGGCGGCTGAGAGCTGCGGCTTTGTTGCGGAGCTTCGAAGCGACCGCCACCCTCCTGCTGCTGCTGCGGCGGAAGGCCGTGACATGGCGTGGGCCTACTACCACTGAGGACGTCAACGAGCGAGGCGGCGCGTTGCCCCGAGCGATCGGCGTCCAACAAGCCACAAGCTAAATACGGCGAGACACATTTAGTATAGGACTGCATGTGACAGCCTATTTTCACGAATACTTCATTAATAGTTGCTTTCTTTCTGTAAATATATTTGTGTGTGTGTGTGTGTGCACTCGTGGCTCGATTGTTCCTTGCCTAGCGGTCCTGGGCCCAAACCCCTGACACTACGTCACAATCTGGCGAGCCTGCCAGGATACCGCTGTTAAAAGCGTCGAAGGAAAATATCGTCCCTCGAGTGCACCCTCACAGAAGTTCATCCTGTCATGGATACTGAGAAATTAGCCGCAGTAGGGTCACAGCTAGGCTTGTCCGGCGCAGAATTACGCAAGTGGATTGAGAACGAACAGGCAAGACAAAGGGATGAACGTGCTGCCGAAAGGGAGGCGAGCAAAGAAGCAGACGAAAGAGCTCGACAAATTCTTGAGCTGAAGCTAAAGCTTCAAGAAGGTGCTAGTGGAGCTGCAGCAACTAACTCTGAGCCTATGCCTCTTCCGAATCATGCCTCTTCGGTTCTCAACCCACAGAAACTACTGCCTTTGTTTGATGAGCGACGCGATGACCTGCATGCATACTTGCAAAGGTTTGAGCGCGTGGCAACAGGGCAGGAATGGCCACAAGATAAATGGGCCCTTGCAGTTAGCGTGTGTTTAACTGGGGAAGCACTAACAGTGATCGGTCGCATGACTGCCGCTGATTCACTGGATTATGATAAAGTGAAAAAGGCATTGCTGCAGAGATTCCGGTTTACCGCGCAAGGTTATCGCGAGAAATTCCGAAAGGCGCGACCGGAGGATGGAGAAACTGGAAGACAGCTAGCTGCTAGACTTTCAGGATACTTTGATCACTGGATTGATATGGCCAATGTCTCCAGAACGTTCGACAACCTCCGAGACCACATGATCGCTGAACAGTTTCTTCAGTGTTGCCATCCGAAGCTGACCGTATTCCTTAAAGAACGAGAATGCAAGTCCCTTCAGGAGCTCGCTGACGCTACTGACCGCTATATCGAGGCGCAGAACCTCTCCAACCTGGGAAGAGTACCGGATGATGGGAAGGAGTACAACAAGACTACCTCAGATGCTCAAAAGAGACCACCTCCGAGGTGTATGTTGTGTAACCGTATCGGCCATCAAGCTCAGGAATGTCGCCGCCCAGCAAAGGAAGGGGTCAAGTGCAACATATGCGGGAAAAGTGGCCATAAGAGCGAGAACTGCTGGAGCGCGAAGGCACAGAAGGGGCAGAGTTCAGCATGCGTTCATGAGGCCACAGCCAACCAGTGTAGTCTGCCTCCACGTGACAAGGTTGTCCGACGCCAAGACAGTAAACGTGACGTGACGTTTCGGAAACCTGTTTTCCTGGTAGATGGAATGCCTGTAGTAGAAGGACAAGTCCTGGGTCGAAAAGTAAGAATCCTCAGAGATACAGGCAGCAATACAGCAATCATACGAAGAGACTTAGTTCCAGACCATTGCTTGACAGGAGCACTAAGCCGAGTTGTGCTAACAGATGGATCTGTAAAGAGGTTCCGGAGGCGAGAATAAAGATCCATACACCATATTTTACTGGAGAAATCAAAGCATTATGTATGGATAGTCCTCTTTATGATGTTATTTTAGGCAACCTTCCTGGCGTCAGATAACCCCTAGAGCCAGATCCCAATTGGAGACGCGCTGTGGTCGACGGAAGCGACGACACATCGGCAAACTACCGTGTAGAAGAGAGGCCTCACAACGTTTCCGCCACGATCAAGCCACAAGAAGGCAAGATAACTCCATTATGTGTACCAGCCATAAAGATTGGCGAAGTAACAAAGAGAAGCTCGCCGAGCAACAGCAGAACGACAAGACGCTGAAGTCACTGTTCGCTAAAGCGGGCAGAAACTTCAAATCGCAAAAAGGTCACTGTTATTCGTTCTTTGAAAAAGGTGGACTTTTGTACCGCAAGTATGAACTTGCTACAGGAAGGACGTTTAACCAGTTCGTCGTGCCAACGTCCTTCAGAAGGTCAATACTGGAAGTCGCGCACGAAAGTCTTATGGCCGCACATCAAGGCATACGGCGAACGACAGATCGTGTCTTTACAGATTTTACTGGCCAGATCTGCACGGGGACGTCAAAAGATTCGTGAAATCCTGCGATGTGTGCCAGAGGACAACACCAAAACGAAAAGTTGGTGTGGCGCCATTGGGACATATGCCTACCATACGTACGCCTTTGAGCGTGTGGCAGTCGATCTGATCCGGTCCGTTGTCACCGAAATCGGAACGGGGAAACCGATATGTGCTCACGCTCATAGACTTTGCCACTCGATATGCAGATGCAATAGCACTACCTGCAATCGATGCAGTGCACGTGGCAGAAGCACTAATCGAGATTTTTCTCGTGTCGGGCTACCGAAAGAGATTGTGACCGACCAAGGGACGAGCTTTACATCAGAGCTGATGAAAGAGGTTGGTCGCCTATTAGCTGTCAAGTTTCTTCGGACGACACCATACCATGCAATGGCGAATGGACTAGTTGAAAAATTCAACGGAACCCTAAAGACGATGTTGAAAAGGATGTGCCAGGAGAAACCTCGTTCCTGGGACAGATACCTTGCACCCACTACTCTTCGCCTACAGAGAGGTACCGCAAGCGAGTCTGGGCTTCTCGCCTTTCCAGTTGATTTATGGTCGGCACGTCCGAGGACCACTGACCGTCCTCAAGGAACTATGGACTAACGAAACATCGATGACGAAATTCGCACCACGTAACGTACCTCGTCGATCTTAGGAATCGTCTTGAAGATACGTGCAAGCTTGCCCATGAGGAACTGGACAAGGCGCGAGCAAAACAGAAATGTTACTACGACCGAAAGAGCCGTCCGCGCAAGTTAAATGTGGGCGATAAAGTCTAGTCTTGCTCCCTACTGACACAAACAAATTGTTAATGCAGTGGAAAGGGCCATTCGAAGTCATCGAGCGAAAAAATGCCGTCGACTACGTACTGAACTTAAGCGGGAAAATGAAGATATTCACAATAAACATGCTAAAGAAATATGAGGAACGCGAGCCCATTCCCCCGCAGCAGGTCTCCGTGGTCACTGACATTAGTCAAGATTCTCGAATCTAGCGGAGGAGTCATCCAGCGACGATGTTTCGCACGAGATTCCATCTCCTAGCCTTGTCCGTACACAGACAGGCACGACGTGAAGGTATCGGCAGATCTCAGCAACGAACAATGCTCCCAGGTCCGTGACCTGTTCCAAGAATACGAAGGAATATTTTCTGACCTGCCAGGAAAAAACAGAGCTCGTTGAATGCGCACTACGCTTGAGTTCGGAAAACCCAACACATGTGCCACAGTATCCTGTTCCATTAGCTTTACGAGAAAGCGTGGAAAAGGAGGTGCAAGAAATGTTAAGATTGGGCATAATTGAGAAATCGCAATCGCCTTACCATGCACCTATCGTGGTTGTTAAGAAACAGACAACACGATACGCTTGTGCATAGACTTTCGAGAGCTCAACAAAGTTTTGATTGCCGATAGCGAGCCCATCCACGTATTGATGTAGTACTTGCACTTGCAGACAGAGCAAGTTTTTTTCAAAATTTGACTTTACCAAAGGATACTGGCAGGTGCCCATGTCTGCGGACAGCCGCGAAAGACAGCATTCTCCAGTATGTCCGGCTTGTACCACTTCCTTTACATGCATTTGGCATCAAAACAGCCCCGGCTGTTTTCGCACGACTCATGCGAGCCGTCCTTGGTGAACTACCAAATGTCTACCATTATTTCGATGACGTTGTCATTGCTACAAACACATGGAGTGAACATCTAACAACACTCGCGACATGTGTTTCAGAGAATTCAAAAGGCTTCTCTGACTATCAAGCCAAGTAAATGTGAAATAGGAGAACGAAGTATCTGTTTCCTGGGTCATCGAATCGGAGATGGCAAAGTGGAACCCTATCCTGAAGACTCTCGATAAAATCCTAGCAGCCAAGCACCAGAAACGAAGAAGGCGCTTCCAGTCATTTTTGGGGTTGTCTGGGTACTACAGAAAGTTTATACCAACTACGCCGAAATCACAAAGCCTTTGACGGATCTTACACGGAAAGGACAAAACACAAATATCGCCTGGGGACCGGATCAAGAAACAAGCTTTCACCATATTGAAGAGGAAGCTTGGTGAAGCTCCCATACTACAAGCACCTAACATGAAAAAAGAATTTGTCCTACGCACCGATGCTTCAAACATTAGTCTTGGTGCTGTACTGCTGCAAGCAAGGCAATGATACATTGTTACACCCTGTTGCTTACGTTAGCCGCAACCTCTTGCCAAGAGAGACACGGTACTCCACTATTGAAAGGGAGTGTTTGGCACTTGTATGGGCAGTACAGAAATTCCACCTTTATCTGTACGGCAAACCATTATCATACAATCGGACCATCAACCTTTGCAGTACTTACACTCCGCCAAACATCTAAACAATAGAGTGTTACGCTGGAGTTTACTCTTGCAAGAGTACCATTTACGTAGACTACATCAAGGGCTGTGATAACGTTGGAGCCGATAAGGGTGTTGCACATAGTGTTGTGTAGTACACGGACGTTTCCCATGTTTTCATGTCGTGACGTGGCAGTGTGTATACATCCAAGTGGACATTTCGCCTTTCGTGAACTTTGCATGTCCACTGACTGTGACACCCTGTGACATTTGCTCCTCTTCTGGCCCATCAGAAAAGTTGTAAACAACTTTCTTAAAACCCGGGGTATTGTGATAATATGGGCAGAAAGAGCGACCACCAGGGAAGACGACAATTAAGAGCAGCGCGGGATCGAAAAAGCGCGTGAACAGCGTTCGAAGCAGGCAGCGTGCAAGGACAGACAGTTCTCGGCTGGACGTCCGGTCCGGAGAACTAGGCGACGTTCCTTCCAGGCGCTGTACTGTCCTGGACTCCGGCTGGGTGGACTGGCCCAGGGACCAGGCGAATCGCTACTGTTCCGGCTGCCGTCCTGACAGCGGGACAACCAGTTAACGAGGCCTGTACTCCGGTCTGGGTGACTGGCCCAGGACCAGGCGAGGTTACGCTGTTCCGGCTGCCGTCCCGTGTGGCTGTGAGTTGCATAGTTTGCTGTGGGCCGCTAGTACTGCTGCCGTTCCGGGTGGCTGGCATGCCCCGGTGTGCTGCTGGAACGAACGCGGCGGCTGAGAAGGCTGGCGGGCTTGTTGCGGAGCTTCGAGCGACCGCCACCCTCCTGCTGCTGCTGGCTGCGGCGGAAGGCCGTGACATGGCGTGGGCCAACTACCCCTGAGGACGTCAACGAGCGAGCGGCGCGTTGCCCCGAGCGATCGGCGTCCAACAAGCCACAAGCTAAATACGGCGAGAGACTTCTCATTTAGAGACACATTAGTAGTAAGACTGCATGTGACAGCCTATTTTCACGAAATACTTCCTTAATAGTTGCTTCTCTTCTGTAAATATATTTGTGTGTGTGTGTGTGCACTCGTGGCTCGATTGTTCCTTGCCTAGCGGTCCTGGGCCCAAACCCCTGACACTACGTCACACTGCGCGACTAAAGAAACAGCGCCGCACACCAGACGAACGGCAGAGTTACCGGCAGTGTGGCTCATGACGTCAGTGTAGGGTGCGCGCGCCCATTCGCGCAGCCTCACATTGGCCCACCTTTGAGGAGGAAATGCCCGTGCCTCGTAAAGTTCTACTAGGCTGTAAGCATTGCCATGGTTATGTAAAGGCGAGAGCAGCGCTCGTTCGCCGAGCCTTTCACACTGTGTCCATGTATCGCAATGTGTCATGTTGCCCAGCTACATCTGCTGCCGCTCTTCGTAACAGCTCCGCAGCCACTCGATCCTCCAGTTCGAAAGGTTTGGCCCGTGAGCGTCCTTTCGGTGCAGCAGCTGGCCTTGCGCGTTTCACTCAGTTTCCATGGTCAAGTGCTTCGTCGGCAGTCAAGCGGCTTTTCCGGCCACGCCTTGATGTCGCGCCTGACGATGGAGACTCGAGCGTCACAATTTCGGAGGATGAAGACTCCACGGAGACCCAAATGAGGCTGCTCCTATCATGGGCCATCTGCCTAATCACGGGTAAGGCAGAGCACTAACTCGGGATAAGAAAACGTACAGCTCGGCTAGTTGGTCTCGATTCACTGCGATGCGATTTGTACCGCGCAAAAATGCGATATGGAAAACAAAGAAACACACAGTGCTGTCCGTGTGTGCGTCTTTGTATTTTCTTTCCTATATTGAGCTGTACAAATCCATTCAAAATGAACCCTACCAGGTGAACTGCCTCGAGACATTCGTCATAATCGCCAGTTGCGACGGTGGCGCAATCGGCTACGGAGCGGCAACGGCGGCGGTAGCGCAGAAGACATAAGCCGCTTTCGTGTTAGTTTATGGAAGGTCACGTAATACCTGCGCGGGCCACCGCTTTTCTATGACGACGGGATCATGGAACGAGGCAAGGAAAACTGTCGCATGGTACCTGCCAGGATATTTTTGTTCTTTGTTGGCTTCTTTATGATGATGTCCAGGCGAGGTGAGAGCTGCAGTTTTTATTCACATTGACGCGTGTGCATACATAGACGACAATTACGATGGGGAGGTACAACGGACTCCGGCAATACGATATTACACTATGATATTGCCCATGTATAAACGTACCGTCTCCTTGCTGAGTCGTGCTACTCATATCTGTAAAAAAAAACAAAAAAGCAGTGTGCTAGTATATGACCACAGCGATAACCTTTTGCTGAAGACAATAATATAGAATCCGGCGCCGTGTATTTTAAAAATGATGTGGTTTCCTGTTTAAACTTATTTATGTTCTTTTGAAGAGCCCGAGAAATCTGCGAAGCATCAGCAATTGTCAGTTTGTATCGTAGTAAAGAAAAAAGAATAAAAGAGGAAAGCTGAAAAAACCAATGAAACAAAACGTTGCAAAACATGTCAAAGCAAAACATATGCCCACATCAGTTTCCTACTAATCGATGGTTGACGTGGACATATGCTTTCACTGACACTGGCTCCAGCCTTTCCGCTCTTACAGTAGAAAGTAGAAATATCTTAAATGCACTGTCTAGTGATGTTACCACACCGCTAATGAGCTGGTCCACATATAGTCATAGACATGAATGTACCTATTTTTGCGCCCAGCTGCAGGACAAAAGCCGCTGCTAACATTTTCCAAGTGAGCTGTCTAATCTACTCGATGCCATTTAGTGCCTCCATTTTTTCTTTATTTCATTGCTCTCAGCCAACGTTCTGCCGTCTCTAGTTTCATACCTTGGAACCAAGTTAGTCGCTATAAGTGACCGCGAGTCAGCTAAAGCGTCTAACGAGGGTGCTGAAGTCTTGTACGCTATTCTTATAACGCAAGGAGGGCTAAGCGTCCTCTTTCTTTCCTAGACATAAACCTTAATGAAAAGCCACAGACAATGATGCCAAGCGATGTATAGGGGACGTTATATGTAGGTGTTTAACTTTATTGCACTAAAGGGCAATAAGTGTGATGAAATCAAAGTGGACCAATATGCAAATTGCTACAGGCACAAACCGAACCTCACCCTTCGGATAATGCGTCCGATGCTCTACCTATTGAGCTACAGCGGCGGTCGTCCACATTGTTCGGATATTGCTGTGCATGTGATCGTGGGAGTGTTAGCCAGCGCCGCTCGTAACCATGACGGCGAGTGTGGGAGATACTTTTTGCCAGAGACCGTCCCGTAGCACGTGCTCTTTTTACGACCTGACCAGCTGACCAATAATCCTTCGAAGGTTTCAGGCTGGGGCCATGCTTGCGGAAAGTTGATGTTTCGGTCCGCTTTAATTCTTCACACTTATATGTAATTACTAGAATGCATTTAAAAAACTACAAATAACGTCCCATATACCTTCTTTGGCTATATCTGTTGGTTTCATTAAAGTTCTCCTAACACAGCCGTTCGTCTTGAGTTGTTTCGCGGGAAGCTTGTACGTGGCGTAAATCAGTGATGTTCCGTTGCTGTGTACATGCGTGCGCGAAATGTAACGCAAGTTACATTCGCGCACAATTTTGACTTCAGCAGTGTAGAGGAGAGGAAACGAACTTCGTAATACGCCATCTTTCAGAAAATGTGCCGGGTTGGCTGCCCTTTTGTAATCTACCGGCAGACACGTGACCCAATGACGACATCTGCTTCAGCATCATACGGGCGTCAACTGATTGTATTTTCTTTCAAGATGGAACTATTCAACCAATGTGTTCACTATAACAATGAAAAAGACCACAGCAAGTCTTTGTATAGTCATTTCTTGTTCACTCCATGAAAACATTGTATTAGTATTTTTACTAGGTAAATACGACAGCCCACCGGAAAATAGTATACATTTTCTGACTAATGAGATGTCTCTATATATGTGTCTGCATTTGCTATTCGTCAGTGTTTAATATACAGGGTTTATTCACTGTGCTTGTGTTGTTTTTTTTACGTCAGAGAGTTTGCTTTAGTACTGCATATTTACTGAGGCAATGATGTGCCCCAGGAAAGCCTACTCTGGTGTCTGTTAGGACATTTGTGTGTGTATACGTGGATCATAAATCTAGCTTATCATGTCCAAAGCAATGAGGGACCTACTATACCTCGAACTTTTCTTTTCTGATTTAGGTATTCAAGAAACAAACATCTCCTAGAACGACAATCATGTGTGTGGTTATTTTGCTTCCTCACTGAATTATACGTAATTCGTCATTGTCCAAATAAATCCCTAATGCTTGAAGTAGTTTCCACTTGATAAACAGCTTACCCCAGTTCCGTCCAGTGTGAACTCTGCAGCAACAGCGGAGCTGCGGTTCTCTTGTGTTCTCCTTGTGATTTGTTGATTTCTGTGGTGTTTCTTGATATTACGTGGTTGTGTGTGATTGTGTCATTGCAGAGAAGATATGCACTGGAGAGGACGTGTTAGGCCCTGCCCACACCCGCCCCTGCTGCAGTGACTTTAGGCACTACTCACGCTGGAGCAGCCCTTCCACATTTTAATGCGTGCTGCCGCTTCGCCCGCGACCTAAGGATCACTAGAACGGGAAAAGTACCGCGTTCCTTTTCTCTTCTCGCCGCCGCGCGCTCTCGGCGACTTCACCTCAGAACTGGTCCAGCTCGGTCGCATCGCTAGTGCCTCTCAACCGCCGACGCATGGTGCTTCAAAAGGCGATGGTTTTAATAGCCTGAGAAAGCGTGCCAGGAACCTTTACGACATCCGATATTGTATTGACTTAAATCACAAGAGTGCTGAGGCACCGCAGAATGCCTGGGTGCTGCGCTTTTGATGCAGCAACCGGCGGAATCGGCACAGCTATCTTTGCTATTCACAACAGGAATGAAATACGAAGCATTTCTTAGCCAACGTCATGCGACTTTAAACATATCTATCTATTATCTATCTATTCTATCTATCTATCTATCTATCTATCTATCTATCTATCTATCTACTATCTATCTATCTATCTATACTATCTATCTATCTATCTATCTATCTATCTATCTATCTATCTATCTTCTATCTATCTATCAAGCCGCCTACGGTTTGTGCTCTCCTGCCCGTTTCGTTAAAGGGGCCTGACACAAACTTCGCGGCCGAGATAGCCTGCGGATTGATTCCCGTGAACATGCGTATATCATCTGCAAAATATCAACAGCGAATATAGCTTGGAAGGTATTTTAAATGAATTTAAAATTTGCGGGAGCGATCGACATCCTCGCTTCTACTGACACCCCTCAAAGGGGACCCTGGGCACCCGCTGCTTCCGTCACGTGACCCGCTGCAAGAAGTTATGATGACGTCATAGCCGCCATGTTTTTTTTTTGCCGCGTTTGCTTCAGCAGCCTGCTTCTCGGCGGCTGTTCGCGAACCGCGCGAAAGTGCGTCACAGTTCTGTGTGCTGGCTTGATTCGAGCCGCTGCACCCGCTAGCGTGGATAGTTCCACCCTGAGGCTCGTCGTTTGTGAAACGAAACTGATACTGGTCGGTAATGAGGAGCCTGGAAATAATTTTCCGTCGCGCGACGCAGGAAACGATGTGCCGTGTTATGACTAACAGGCCCCCGCAAAACACTGCAGCAAAAAAACGCGAGGCCAGAAATTTTTGTGTCAGTACCCCTTTAAATGGGATGTATACCAATACTGATGTGGCATAACATGAGTGTATGCTGATTATCAGTGATAAGTCATAACAAGAAATCATAACATGCATGTCATAAACCGCATGATTTACACGCCACTGTCTTCGAGCTTTTGAGGCCGCTTCATTAGCATTATATATGCCAGGATTGGTATTGCGTGATAATAACAACAACAACAACAACAACAACAACAACTAATAATAATAATAATATCTGAGGTTTCACATCCCAAAACCACGATTATGATATGAGACGCCGTAGTAGAGAGCTCCGGAAATTTCGACCACCTGGGGTTCTAAATCGAAATCTAAGTACACGGGCCTAAGACATTTTCGCCTCCATCGAAAATGTAGCCGCCGCGGCGGTATTCGATCCCGCGACCTCCGGGTCAGCAGTCGAGCGCCATAACCACTAGAACACCGTGGCGGTGGTGCGCGACAAGGGTGTATTCATTCATTCATTCAGTTTATGTTAGACAAAAGGAAAAGTTTGCCTGGGTTGAAGGGACTAAAGGTAGGTTACCTCTGCCTGACTAGGGTCCTTCCACCCATACATTGCTCAGAAGCAGTGCAACAAAAATACATATTTCCCAGTTTTGTCGGGGTAACATAAAAGCCAAATTCAAAAACTAGAAAGCATACCTGAAGACATACAATTTACAATATCACGCGACAGCCCGCACCCATTTGCACCTAGCACGACAAAAAAAAAATATGTAAAAAAAAAACTGATACCATGAGAATATTAGGTTAGAAGCAGTGTTGGCGCTAACGCGTTACAAGTAACGGCGTTACCGGTAACGCGTTACTTTTTTCGGTAACTTAGTAACGTACTCGTTACAATTTCAAAACTGTAACGGGTAACGTACTTACGTTAACATTTTTTCGGTAACGTGTGGGGTCACGTTACTCGTTACTTTTTCATCCTGCAGGTGCCATTTTCCTTAAGCTCGCCCCGACGAATTCTTTTGTCGCAGCGTCGGACTGCGTTCGGCTTGCCGGGCATTGACAAAGTATGCCCGGGCGGAATCGCTTGTCGCCACACCAAAGCTTGAAGAAAGCCGCGGAATCCGCCATGAGAAACTGCTTTTCGTGGAAGTGGATTGTAGCAGGTGGATTGCCTTGCTGCCACTGCGCCTTTTCGTGCCCAAAAGACAGGCCACCCGAAGAGAAAGCGCAAGGGCTGGTCTAGACCATACCATGTGCTGATCGTGACGCCTTCGTACGTGGGGGAAACAAAGACTTTCCCCGAGAGGCTGCGACAACATAAAAACGACGTCCGCAAGTTCGAATGACAGAGCACACTCGCCCGAGCACAGCGTGGTGAACGAACACCACATCGAATTTGACAACTCCCGTGTCGTCGACTTAGACGCCAATTACTATAGGCGGCTTTTGCAGAATCCTGGCCCATCCAGGAGACAGCCGGTATGTCAACTGGTCTACTGGTGCGCTGCAGATCGAGTCTGCCTCAACGGAATTCTTGACATCATGGAGAATAGGGGTGACCGCATGGCAGGAAGAAACCCTGAAAAAGAATGCGAGTGTTTACTCCTTACCTTGGTTGGCGGCCCTCTGTTTCAAACTAAAGCCCATTAATACCGCTGTCACACGAACAGCCTTAACCGCGGTTAAGCAAACTACGGTTACGGCCTAACCACGGTTACAGGTAGCTACACGGCAGACATAACCGCAGTTAGACTCCTAATCATGGTTATCGCAAACGAGTGATTCCACGAGAAATCGACACGGATCCGAAAATGGATATTTTAGATTTGATTGGGTATTTTACATCATGTGCACATACCACTCAACAGCCGGAAAGGGACTTAGTTTCTTATTAACTGCATAATTTGCGAGGGAGAAATGTCGAACTTATGGAGGGACCAATTTCATTACTGTAAAGTTCACGGCGACGTAAAACACAAATATTGCCGTTAAAAAGAAGACATTTTGTGTATGAAATGTGTGCGCAACAATAGTAAAGTAACGTTGTTTGAAACTTGTAGAGCGAAGGAAACTATTTTTTTTAAATGTCTAGATGTGCGAAATCGTATTATAGCTGCTACAAAGTTGATAAGGCTTATCAACTTTTTGAAAATAAGTTTTGCTTCTTTCTATCCGCAACTGCAGCTAAGTTTTGCGAGCGAGGCTGATCTTGAACACCTTCACATAAACGCTCGCAATTTTTGCGGTAATTGTACAGGTTAAAATGACAAAAAATGTTTATGCACAGATGTTATTTCCCGTGACTAAGCCATTGAAGCATTTCTTTACTACTAGAAAATTTTCGCATCTACTTTGCTACTAGAAACACGCCGTTAGAATTACTGGAAATTTCTTGAGAGTTCAGTCATGATTTTCTTTGCGGATAGCGTTGATGATTGAATCTCATGTTGTGTATAATCTCTCATTGAGAAAAAAATGGCTTCACCATGTGCCAGAATCAGAAGCCATCACACGTAACTCTACAAGCAACTTTAAGCCACTATAACAATGCTAAGGCCTGTACATTTGTGCACATAGTCCAACCCAGACTAGACGCCTGAGCTTTGGGAGCGAGTCTTAGCCAGCCCCACCCTCGAAGACCTGCGCCAGCTGACAGCGAGGGCTGTCGACGCGGCGAAAGCCTATGGTTTCCTGAAAGGGGGAGGCCACCCCGAAGACGACGCTTAAATATTACCGAATGAAAGATGTTTATTCTCTCTCTCTCTCTCTCCTTAAATCGGCATTTTGGGTGTAATCGTTGTTTGGGTTAGAAGATTTATGTGAAACATAAATTTCAAGTTTAAAAAATTCTTATTGTGGGTTCCTGCAGCAATCACACGTTGATTAAAATTTATGATTGCGGAATAACGGCAGAGGTAACGTCCGTTACTTTTTTTTCGGTAACGGTAACGGTAACGCGTTACATTTTTGTAGGTAACGCAGGGCGGTAACGCGTTCCTTTTTTATAGTGTAACGAGTAACGTATTTAGTTACTTTTTTCAGTAACGTCTACAACACTGGTTAGAAGACACAGTGCTATACAGAAATACACATCTCAAGAAAAGAGACTTTTACACAATATTACAAATGTACAAACAACACTAAAAGAAATATTTGTAATAGATAATATAGTTAGGGCACGGTACAAGAAAGGAAGTACACCTTAACTTTTTCCTTCAGACTCTTTTTAGCATTACTTTGTTCTAGAAGTCCACGGATATAGCTGTTGTTGTCTATTAGATGAGGTATTTGATAAGATAAGGTTTGCTTTCCGTAAATTGTCCTAAATAAAGGTAATCGAAAACGGTCAAAGCGTAGATCATAAGGACTTTCTCTTGGGTAGCAATGCTCCATGTAACTGCCAATGTTGTTTCCTATCTCTTTACTGATATATAAGGTGAGTTTAAGATTGTATAATTGGTAGACAGTCAGTATCTGAAGCTTGCCGAAAAATGTAGGAGTGTGTTCCCTAGGTTGCAGATTTTCTATAAAGCGGACAGCTCTTTTTTGTAAAACTAATAGCCTGTCTTGGTTGGTTTTTGAAGTAGTGCCGCAAATTAAAAGACACTAATGTAGACATGAATGAGCTAAAGAATAATATAGCTGGAGCTTCAACCAGCTTGGAACTAGGGACCTAAGTTTTTATACAACAGAAATCGATCTAGGCATATTTGCATGTATTTTGTTTATTTCTGGTGTCCAGCTTAGGTGCTCATTGAAATGTGCACCTAAAAAATTAAACAATAGGACACGTTGAATCTCGTTATTTTCAAACCAGAGAGAAATTTTATAATCTTCACACTTGTTTTTGCTCTTAAATAAGATAAATTTAGTTTTACTAATGTTCAGTTGTAGTTGATTTGAATCAAGCCAGTATGAAAGAGAGATCAAGCACTCGTTCGCTTTCTTCTCTAGATCTTTTAAAGAGCTGCCAGAGGAAAAACAGGCTAGTATCGTCTGCATACATGACTATAGAAGAAGCTACTGGCACACGGACGATGTCATTTATGTAAATAATAAAAATAGGGGTCCCAGTATAGAACCCTGTGGCACACCTAGTTTTACTGGCTTTAAATGCGATTTATACCCATGAACATATGTATACTGTAACCTGTCTGTTAAATAGCTACGTACTAACTCTAGGGGCAACACCTCGAATGTCATAGTATGGTAATTTTTAAACAGAATATCGTGCTTAACCGACTCGAATGCCTTCGAAAGTCTAAAAATATTCCCAGGGTGAACTCCTTGCGGTCTATATTTTTTAGCTATTTGTTTTTAATGCCAAGTAAAGCCATTCGTAGATTTCTTTTCACGAAAACCGAATTGCTCACTGACAAGTAATTCATGATCATCAAGAAATTTCGTTATCATCGTTTTTATTACATTTCCTAAAACCTTCGAAAATAAGGGTAATGCCGATATCGGTCGGTAATTATTAAAATCATTGATCCCTTATGTAAAACTGCCACCCTAGCAGTTTTTATAGACGCTGGGAAAATGCCTGTTAGTAGCGCTCTGTTACAAATATGTTGTAAAGGTGGTGAAAGGAAGTTTGCAACAAAAGTTATTGGAATAGCTTTAATAATGACGAACGTAAGTGACTGGTCCTAACGTGCAAATTATGGCACGCATGTCATGTACAACATAATTTACATGACATGGTCTAGGGGCGATCACGGCAGTTTAAGTAAGTGGATATATGCCAAAATTTCTATTACGAGACATTTCTGTATGACGACCGTAAATGACAGGTGCTAACATGAAAATCTTGGGTTGCATGCCATGGTTTTCATGTTACGACGAACATAAATGATGCAGATGGTAACATTAAAATCATTACATGCATGTCATTTTCAAGTTACCACCTGTCACTTAGTGATATAATCACCTCACGCAATACGAATTTTGGTGTATACCAACCTAACGAACCGGCCGCTTGCACACCATGAGCGTGGCATGTAAATCATGTTTTAGATGACATTCATATTATTTTCATGTCGCCACTGTCATTCACGTGTGTCATACCAGTCACGCGACATAATACAAATTTTGGTTGTATATCAAGCTAGCGAACCGGCCGCGAGCCCAACATGAGCGCCGCGGGTAAATCATGCCGTACTTGAGATTCATGTCATGATTTTCATGTTACCACCTGTCATATATTTTCGTCATAGTCAGGACACGCAATACCAGTTTTAGTGTATGTCAAGCTAGCGAACCAGCCGCGAGTACACTATGAGCGTAACAAGTAGACAATGCCGTACATGACATGCAAGTCATGTTTTCACGTTACCACCTGTCATTTACGCTCGTCATAGAGAAATGTCTCGTCATAATGGTTTGATATATATATACATTTGTTAAACGGCAGCAAGCGCCCCGAGACAATGTCATGTAAATCATGTTGTACATGATGTGGGTGCCATGATTTCCACCTTAGGATCAGTCATTTATATTCGTCTTACAATCTTGTCACGCAATAACAATTGTTATATACGTATATAAGGTTAACGAAGCGGCCGCAGGAGCACCAGACAGTGGCGTGTAAATCATGCGGTTCGTCACATCCATCTTACGACGTGTCACTTATATTCGCCATAGTCATATTAAACCATATCAATTTTTGTATACGTCCCGTTAACGAAATGGGCAGGAGAGCACAAAGTCGTGGGCGGATAGATAGATAGATAGATAGAATAGATAGATAGATAGATAGATAGATAGATAGATAGATAGATAGATAGATAGATAGATAGATAGATAGATAGATAGATAGATAGATAGATAGATAGATAGATAGATAGATAGATAGATAGATAGTACGTTCAAAGCCGCAGAAGTCCGCTCAGAAATGCTTCGCAGTTAATAAATGCCGACCGCTGAGCGCGTAAATGCCGCGCGGTTCGTATTTCTTGATCGCGCAGTATGCGCGCGTGCGCGTGTAGGCAAGTAAAACTGCCGCTATTTCTTTCCTAATCAGTTGGATAACAACAGTATGCTTGATTCGGGGCTGCAAAAGCGCACGCAATGCGTAAAACACGCGTTACTCCGCGTATAATCAACATCGCGCCGCCGCAGCTTCAGCCGCGCTGGAACGAATATGGCGGCGGGCCGAGCGGTCGCAGTACTTTTCCCATTCCAGTGACTTCACCGCGACCGCGGCAGTTGCGCCATCTATGGTGTATCTGGCAAGCGGGGTGTTACACGCGACGCGGACACTCATCTCTCGTCAGGCCCTTCAGAAGAGCTCCGAAGTTTTACCTGATGACCTCTTTTATCGCAGCTGTACTATATCTTTCAGTTGGTGTACTCGAGTCGGCGTTTGCCTAATATTTTATATCTTGTAACTTTTGTTTGATGCTGAATTTCTTCTGCATAGTAATCCGCATTACTTGCAAATGTGCGATGAATAATTCCTCGCTGTAGACACAATAAACACTTTAGCTGGATATTCTACGGTTAGCTGGATATAGTGCGTCAACCTGCATCAGAGAATACCCGTTTTCATGCAACAGCATACGACCGGAACAATGTACAACCGACATACTTGACGTGCTTGACATGCTTGACCATGCTTGACATCTGAGACGATTCTGCCATGGACATGCTGGACATCTCCGATTGGTCACCCATTTCTGAAACAAAAAGCAATATTGCGACATGGTTACATAGATTACACCAATGCACTGTCTCGGACTTTTTCAGAAAAGCGAACAAAGATACAGCTGGAGAGCGAGCGGAACAGCGGCTCACGAGACGATAGCTAGAGCCAGTTCTGTCTACTGCCTGTGCTGCCTACACTTTGACAATGTATGGTAATGAGTGACATATAGGAAAAAACTTAGTTTCTTTAACTCTTCCTTTGAAAATACTTTTGGCGGCAGCATTCGAACGGGTGTATAATCTATGTAAATAGTGACCACTCCCGCAAGAAATAAGTGCGGTAAGACTCCATTATAACGGCGCTCTGCTACATCGACACATTGCCCTTCGTAGAAATATGTTTACTGTGACGCTATTCATGTTACAGTTACTTCTCAGTTGGGGCAGATAGTGATAACTGTCACATAGAGGCGACACTGCTGAAAGGAAAATGCGCCGTGACCGTGATAACCACTTTCTGACCGAGTGATGTGATCGATTGTGACGTAAAAGAAGTGCTTCATGTTGATGTAACAGCTCAATGAGACAACCACTCGACAGCGCACACAAAGCGCTGACTGACCGCCTTCAATCATTGGCCAAATGGCACATGGTTTTCGAGTCCAAAGGTAAATTAACCACAGAAGGTTGTTGTGCTTACTCCCTTAGATGGCTATCTTACGCTCTGCTTTGTTGGCTTGATATCAATCTCCCTTTCTCCGTCAACGTCAATCGCGTTCCTTCCTCATATGCAGGACAAGGCATAAGCCGATGTGGATAGTTGTACACATTAGTAGAATTTCTCTTTGCGAACATTAGATTCCGAGCGTGCGCTTCGCCATGCGCCTTCAAACGGGCTCCTCAGAGTGCCGACGAACGTAAAAAAGAAGACGGCGGTGCCACCCGAAAACCGCGTTCATGGGACGGTGCCAACCTCCAATAGACCTTTACGATCACGCATCTCTTGGACGCTTCCAAACGGAGACTTTGCGGTCGTCAGCTCCGCTCGTCACCCAACTTTACGAAGTGAATTGACACTGCGTTTTGAACACCGGAGCTGTTTTAAGCTTTTCGTTGCGCCGGGTAGTGCGAAGAGAAATCGTCATCATCATCATGAACAGGCACGCGCTTGCTACGTCCTCTTCTGCTTCGCTGCCACAACACGTGCACCGATTTGTCTGGCATGCATCTAATACACTTGATGCGCGAGTCTCTTACGTGAGTGAAAGTCACATAGCATTACGTCACCATTAGTCACAGTACTAAATCACGTAAGATCGCGTAAGCAGCCATGTGACAAAAATCACGTAACATCCTGTAGACCTGCTCACATGACTAAAAATAACGTAACATCTAGTCACCTGACTAAAATCAGGTAGCTTCTAGTCGCGAGACTAAAATTCGCGTAACATCACGTCACTAGTCGCAAAGGTTAAATTATGATGATGGGCGTTAGTCGTCGATACGGAGATGTGCCACTAGACGTCAATGTGAGTGCGTCCACATCAAGCGGTGCTATATCTCCCAAACAACAGTACACATTGTAGAAGCTCTCATATACTAATGCACTATAACAATCAACTACCTCTGTGATGACACGCTTCACTTTCGGTTATACCGATTCGTATGACAGAGGGATGAGCCATGTTTTTCTCCATGCAGAGTCAAGATGAACTGCATACGACAATTTAAGGACAAATCGCACGTTTCACGACCGTGACGTAACAATATTGTCAATAACAGTTTCAGGAGTTATTTTATTGCGATAGCATTTATATGGACAATCTCTTCCCACAGCTACCGGTGCACAAATGATTAAAGTGTTTAGATGCAGAAATGAGCAAGTAAGAATGCACACAGCGGCAGAGTTGCGCAACAGAAAAACGTCTACAAAATCGTGATGAGCAAGTAAAAAAAAACGCCAGGCCTGCGCGGAAAGCGCCAGCACAGTCACAGCGAAAGCTGGCCGAGTGGCATGTCTAGAGCCCGTTCTAAACTCTCTTGGGGCTACTAATACAAGTACACTAGCAAGGTAACCACTACGCATAAACCAAAATTTTTGTTGAAGTTGGGAATGCATCTACTAAGCCCTTATTGTCATTCTGCGGTGAAGCGAGGTACCAGCTACACGTCTGTAAGGTATTATTGTGCACTTTGTCGACGCTACGAATGATGACGATGAAGAAATATGGTTCAGCCCTTTGTAATGGGTTGGAACTTTAAACGGGCCCCAGGTATGTAATTTGCATTGGGTGACGCCCGGTCACTATTTCCCTCTCCCGCCATGCTGTATAACATAGGTTGACGGGGGCGAGAGAGAGGGGGGGGGGGAAAGAACTTTATTGAGACCCCGAAGAAACGGATCATGCGCTTATGGGCTTCTTGGCAACCAATACAAGTGCACTGCGAGGAACCCACTGCGCTATAAATCATTGTAATTTTTGAGAAGTTGGGAAGCAGGCACTGTGCCACATTTCTACATTTTACGGAGATCCGTGGTACCTGCTAAACGCATGTAAGGCATTATGCGCACTTTGTTGATGCTGGGCCTGATGACGAGGAGAATTATGGCGGAGCCTTTGTAATGAGGTGGAAGCATTCAACAACCTACTCGTTGCGCAATTCGCATTGTGTGACGCCTGGTTACCGAATTCGCGTTGTGCGACGGTTGTTGCTCATTTTACTCTTCTACCACGCTATATTGCAAACGTTAATGTGGCTCCTTCCCGACTTGAAGCCTGTATAGGACCTTTTTGCAAAGCAGTTTCAAGCACCGGCATGGCTCATAGGCAATAAAGAAAAAAAGAACCGGCATGGCTCAGAGGTTAAATAGTGGGCTACTACGCAGAGGCCCCAGGTTCGCACCTCGTTCCATCCTGGAATTTTTTTTCTCATTTCGTTTTTTTTTCTGATTTCAAGCGATACTGGTTACGGACACCGGTGGCGGCGGCGGCAGCGGCAGCGGCGGCGGGACAACTATGGCGCCAAAACGGCCGCTGAAGTGATCTCATAACAGTTTTCGCTGTAAAACTGTAGAAGGTTGCTGGTGACCTACCTCCACGCAATGTTTTTTTGTGTGTGAACGAAAATTTTATTAGCGATTGCGTATGGCTAGAATGTTATTACTCTTTCCTGCTGGAACATTGGTATTCTTTCAATAGATATGCACGCATGCAATGCAGCACCAACCAGAACGGTTATCTCCTCAGTAAAAATTGAGGCGAACTCTGTTCTCCTAAGAAATTAATAAGTTAACATGAAAAATAAATTACGGAAATTACATTACAGACCAAAAAAATCAGTACCAAGGAAGCCAGGTTAATCAGGACAGTTTCAGCATTATCAATGTATGGCTATATCTAAGTACACGGGCTTTCGGCCTTTCGCCACCATCGATGTGGGGTCACCGTGAACGGGAGTCATCGAACCCGCGCCCTCAATCTTACCAGCACTCTACCTCAGCCGCTAATCTACCAGGCCGGGCAAGAATGCGACCATCCAAGTGTGGCCGCCGTGAGCGGCAAATCGAACCCGCGCCCTCAAGCTTACCAGCGCCCTAACTCAGCCGCTAATCTACGACACAGGGCAAAAATGCCATCGTCGAAGTGTGAATGCCGTGAACAAGAATCCAACCCGCTCCCTCGAGCTTCCCATCGCCCTACCTGAGCCGTTAATCTACCATGGCAGCATAAAAAGGAAGCCAGTAAACACTGCACGAGACGAGCAGTTAAGAATTCAGCTACAGGCTTAGCTTAAACCGGAACAATAGTGGCGAGAAATTGGAGTGCTTGAAAGTTAGCCTATACATAATTGAGTTAATATGAATAAATCCTACGATCAGTATTATGGCACGTTTTTCTCTTCGGGGAAGAATAGTGCCTGAACCTCTGCGCCGCTGTTTTATGTGTTCCATCCACAAAAAAACATGAATTGCGATCGGACTCATCATCTATGCTACGCTTGGCCCGAGTCGTCCATAAAGGTGAACAAGTAGCACTTACTTGCTGGCTGCTTTGGATTCGCTTGAAAACCGGAGAGGACAGAACGGGCTTGCTTGCTGCTTCGACGAACGAGCCCAGATGATGATTGATGATGTTCCTCTACACATGGCTCATACCCACTCTGGGGGATTGGCCAAGAATTGTAGATTTAAAACTACTAAGTAACACAAAAGACAAGCACACATAAATAGAACTAGTGCAATAATTATTTCTACATCAGTCAAGACTTCTCATCCTAACTAGAAATTAGAATAATGAAATTACTGTGATACCGAACGTCTTCTTTTTTATTGATTTTTTTTCTTATTGATTCATTGCTATTATCGGAACAGGTTTGCATTTAAGAACTTAAAAACAAATTCGTTTTCTTTCCTGAAGGAAAGCAATTACAGCATCAAAAACATTCCTGTGGCTGACGCCCAAATCTGAAGCACCAAGGTGAGAATAGCGTCTATGTTAAAATTATCCCAGATTCGTTATGCTTCTTTTTCGTTTAATGATCATACGCACGCTCTGCAGGGAAACGGGCGACGTGCGCGGCCATTAAATAAGGTAATAATTTTATACAGAAGACAGCAGGAAAAATGAAGTAAAAAACACTCGCAAAAATACTTTGCGGAAAGCATATCCTGAGAATCGCCCAAACAAGTTATAAAATCTGCTACGGCTAAGATATCAGGCAGACTCCAAGGACAGATGCTCTAAAAAAAGAATCTCCGGAATGAAATCGTGCCAGTTGCCCTCAGTCGTGTAGCAGAAATTTCTTGATAAACAGCACCAGAATATATAAATGCGAACGATAATCGCACATATGCTACACATATTGTGCCCAGTTGGAAGGGCGGCAGGCCGATATGCGACGATGAAAGTTGAAAGCACGATTATAATAATGTAATCGGTTGAAAATGCTCTCTTGCTCGTTTGGATGGAATTTTTATGATTAAGACAACAGCAGGTGTCGATATTGTAGATCTGAGCGGAACGCTCAGTTTATGGCACGCAACCACACCGGAGGATCGCCGAGAACAGGGTACTTTTCATGAAATACTTAAATATTAATGTTCTATTTTATCAAATAAAACTAAACGAAAGAAACATAAGAAAACATTAAATCTTATGCATGTGTAACTAGGAAAATTCTCATATATATACCGAATCAAAGAATTTGCAAGAAAAAAATACGGAAATTTAGAATAAATAATCATAAGGTGTAAGCACTGAATCTCTAGCCAAAATTTCTTTGACCTGTAAGAAACTCCTGCAGGCAACGGCAACACTCCCGTCGCTGTGTATAAAAGACGAAGCCCTAAAATAAAGCATATGTGATACTTTAAGTCTAACCATAGCAGATAAAAGCGTCCGTCTCAGGGAATATTTCGCAAGAAAGAATGTTTATTACAAGGTGTAAAATGCTTTTATTCTCTACTGGACTCAACAAAAAGAACAATTAGAGGAAAATGACAGACCATATCTGTCCTTGTTCTTGTTCACCTATAACTATGACTCACACCCAATGTGGGGGATGGCCAAGGATTTCATCTGGCGGGCTGTTATTCCTTTTCTTCTACAACGAACGGCTTCTTCTTGGCCACTCGCGCAGCGCGAGCGTGTGCAAACGATTTCAGAGTTCTACTCTACTTCTTAGCCGATTCTAGTACTGCCAAGCTTTAGGTATAGTAAACGAATCATTTGCAGAAATGTGTTCATTTACGTTGTTTAACTCTCCTTCGAAAATGTGATACAGATGCGGGAAATCAAATGATGTAGAATGAATTGATATGTGCCACAAGTAATAATGATGAGAGAGCAGTTGAACATTGTATTCTTTGAAATCAGTTACAGTGGTGAACTGGTGGTCAGGTGGTACGCGCTTCCTTATTTTTGTTGCTTTACAGGGGAATCACTAGGAACATGATATTGGAAAGAATACACATAATGTAATCAGTCGTCTCCTTATCGGTGATAACTATGATGCAGTTTTTGCATATAAAACGTGCATAATTACGGCACCTCTGAGTCGAAGCACAATAAGATTTACGGCGTTATTTGGACATGGAGGAATCTTCTGTGAAAGAATATCACACATTTTTGTTCAGAATTTTTAGTGTTCTAGCACGACAAAACAAATTATAATGCATCAATGATTGAAAGTATTTATTAGTAAATGATGTGAGGGGAGCGCACATCCTCTGCCGGGATAGGACGTTGCGAGTCTACAGAGTCGTGCAGTCTCTCACGATACCTTGGGAGGGCTTCCAGTCGTTTTAGAGGTAATCATTCCTACTGAGGTGGTGTTCTGTCAGTACTGCAGTCTATCAGTCCCGTAAGCCGCCCTGATGAAGCCACTTTGACTACTACTATTTTGTACAATAATATTTGAGGGCTTAAATTCGTAAGCAGCACTTTATGGTAGTTCCTGCATGCTGTCCAGAATCCAGCCCGTAATCAGATACATGGATACCCAATGACACCGCAAGAAATCCTTGTTAAGGCTCATTACAAGATCAGAAGTCCTAGAAACAACCACCCAGATAGCCACAGTAGGCCCCGCCCCACCGCTTACTAAAATTAGTGAGCTTCTGGTGGTGCTGGGGCTCAAGCCCAGTATCTCCCACACAATGTGAACGATAGGCCACTGCTGTTGTACGAAAAGTGACATGGTGCTTAACATACCTTGAATGTTAGTATCAGATAAGAACTATTGCAAGCGAACCACCGCAATGATAACCTGGAAGGATATAGACGCGGCAGTCGGAAGAACGAGCGATAATGGTGCTCAGGCAAGACATGATGTCCCTCCCTTTCATTTTATTGGATAGCAATTATATGCAGACACTCGGTGGATTTTCGCCGTCGCCGTCGCTTTTACCGTTCGCCGTCATGCCAGGATCTAATATATATAATATATATATATATATATAGGGCACAAAAATAAGGTAACCAGAAAAAATTCTGAACCACCTTAACGGGGATTCGATCCACCAACCTCCCGCTTCCCAGCGCGCTGCGTTAGACAGCTCAACCACACGCCTGCATGCGCCGGCGAAATAACGGTGAGCTATTGTACGCACCTTTTAACGCTGGTGGTGCGCAGATCTGAGTGAAGCTTTAGCGTGTTCTATCACGCAACCTCCTCCACTTTCTTTCAATTTGAACATTGCACTTGAGACGCGCACGACAAAGTGGGCCCCTTTCTGTACCCACTCCTGATGTGGAACGAAAAATAAATCGCGCCAGATCCACGAAGTGAAGATGATTGAGAAGCTGGCTCGGAAATAATCGGGTACACTCTAAGCCAAAATGGGAAAATGAGAGTAACTGCGGGTTTTAGTCCTAAAGACCAACTGTTACTCCCCAAAAAGACGAAGTGGAACAAGATGGCTGACATGTCTCAAGTGCGGGGAGTAACCGTTTAGGGTTAGGTGGAAGGGAGCAACAGAAGGACGAACGGCAACCTTTGCTCTCGGCGCGCAACTGCTCTCCTGCAGGACGCACCCTGTATCGGTCGATGCATGGGCCACATTTTCTTGCGGGCTGGCGTAAGGAAACTACTTTTTGTAATCTGAACGGAGAGATACGCACGGTAATAGGGACATTGAGCTTGTACGTATACTTTTGAACGTTACCGTGTTACCGGAACACATGTTTTAGAAAAGTTTTAGCTCCCCGTACGCAAACGTTTACGTAAGTACGTAAACTGATACCTTTACGTTTGATTAAACCATGAAATGGTGATGATAACTGCACTTCAATTATATTCAAGTTAGATAAGATTGTATCACCGCTGCGGCAAAATCACGAGGAGTTTTTAGCGTGTACAGTATCCCGGTATACGCAAAGGGGTGTAAATACAGAGTTATCCGACGATGATGTCGCCATCTTCTGACGCCTCGTGCAACCATAGTATGGGCACGTTTGTTTTCGTCGAGTGTTTTTGAGGAAAAAAATGATTGAAAAGATAACTCATTCGTAATTATGCCGCGGCAAGGCATTTACACCAGAGATAGAACGCACAATGTTTCTGCAATAACAATTTTTTGCTTGCCTGGTTCATCTTGTTCCCGCTAGATGGCATCACCTATTCAGCCTGTCGGGGGTATTTATGTCAAGGCTTCTCACGTTTTTACGGCTTCGGTATTCTATTTCTAGCTCACTCTAGTGACTTTAGCCGCTGCAACAAGGTGATGGCAATTGGCGCTCGCACTTCGGCTTATTTTTACTCGGCGGCTGGAGCCTCGGTAAAGCGGGTATCGCGAATAGCCGCGAATGAAGGTGGATTTGCGAGATAGGGCCGTAAATGTAAAGTCAATCCGGCGAGTAGTTCACGTTCCGTAAAGGCCCGCGCATGCACAGATTCCTTCCGGCAACTCGTAACACGGTAAAGAAAAGCTAAAAGCCCCTAATGCAAGCTAAACGTTCCTAATAAAACGCATGGTTGCACTAGAACGCCAGCACCTGAAGCTGCTGTCGTCGCAAGGTAAATGGTGTGTTTGCGTATAACACTTGGCATAAATATATAGCCTGAGAATGTGGCAATAAACTGCGAAGCTTCGCGAGACTCCGTATATACTTCACGACAAAGAAGCGGTTGAGAGAAGTACACAGTTGATAGATTTTACATTTGCGGTTTTTTGCTGAACGGCAGTCTCCAGTACAAATCAGCAAAAGCCCCGACTGCAGGGTTGCAGCAGAGATCACGCAACGAACACTTTTATCGCGATGCGCAGAAAGACCGACAGCGAGCTAACACGGCTGCCCCCCCCCCTCATCTCTACCTTGTCACTGGCTGATTTTGGCGGGAGGGCAGCTATCGCAATCGGGTCCGGTAGTTTGACATTGCGTTTAATCTCAGAGCAAATGGACGTTATCAGCTCGGGCTGTGTTGTCTTTTCAAAGGGGAGGTGACTTCCGCAAAAAAATAATAATATTGATATTAATAATAATAATGATAATAAAGAAGAAACACACCTCCAGGCACAAAAGAAAAAAAGAAATTACTGGCCTTTTAGCTAGCGCAAAAGGGAGCTCTGGCAAAGCCTGTGTTTTCGCGAGACTCATTACCCTGATGTTTTCAGATGTTTACACTGTTACTTTTGATTCTCTTTCGAACATCACCACTGGCTCTGCACGCCTATGCTCATTTCATTAACGTGTCAGAACGCGCAACGACCCGTCGGTACTACATAGCCCCGTTTACTTTCAGGTGGGGCCGTAGCGTGTGGTGGCTTAGTGGTTAGCGTACGCGCATGGCGATTAAGTGGTCGCGAGTTCGAATCCTGTGTGTTTGTTGCAAACTTTCTGAAATTTATTTTGAATGAGATGTTTATATCGTTTGTACATCCAAACAAATATCTGTATAAACCTCAATATGCTCTATAAGTCAATCAAAAACGATTTTTTTTGGCCCAAGAAGAAACTAAGGAGTAATGGGAAGGAGCATCCGTTGCTCCCTTGAGGAGCATCAGGAAGGAGTAACAGATGGTCCTCAAGGAGCGACTGGGGGGACTAACCGTTCATCCTCTGAAGTAGCAACTGAAAGGAGAGCAACGGTTCGTCCCCTTGCCGTTGCTCCTTTTAGGAGAGTAATGGGAGTGGCAATGCACTTGCTCCCTCAAAGGAGGAACCCCTATACCCCCGTTGCTCTCTTTTGGCTTAGAGTGTAAACCGTGAATGCTCCGTGCAATTCCTCTACTGTCATATAAAGACGTCACACGTTGTTATAGTAGCGATTGTGGTCAGGTTGTTTTTGAACCACAAGCGGTCGCAGATCTTGCAGCTGTGGCCGAACGTATAGTCGAGGATGTCGCGTTTGAAGCGCGCGTCGGCACCACCAACTTCAGGTAGTGGCTGCTTTCGGCGCTTGGCCGCTGCATACCGCGCCCGTACCTCTTCGAGGTTTTCTTGCCGCCGCATCCGCGCTTCTCGGGCTTCGCGGGCTTGTATCTCGGGGTCTGCACGACGCTGACCTCTCTGCGGCCTCGCGAGCTCTCACCGCAGGGTCTTAGCGGCGAGATCGCACTGCTGCTGCCTTGCGAGCCCTCCGCTCCACCGCCTTGTTTACGTCGTTCATGTTATTAGTATCGAAGCGCACGCCGGAGCGGAGCGAGCGCCGCATGCTACAGTTGGCTATGCTACATGTAGTTTTGCCTGCGTTATTATCATCACCAAGGCACTCGAAGAACAAGAGGAAGAAGACTTCTCTTTCGCGCGAGCGTGCGCATGCTACAGTTGGCTATGCTATATGTGGTTTCGCCGGCGTTAATATGACCATCTAGGCGCTCGAAGAACAAGAGGAAGAAGACTTCTCTTTCGCGCGAGCTGGGTCTGTAGCGGTCGCCTCTTGGACTAAGGTTACAGTTATGGCGCGGGACTTCGCCCCAGCTGAAGAACCTGGCGAGCTAGCTCCTAAAAAAAAAAGAACGCCGGGCACACCTTGCGTCAGACGCCCCAGTGCAGGAGGAGACGTAGAGGGGTCACTCCACATCCGCAGTTTAAAAGAGAAACAAATATCTAAGAGCGTCTGATTCTCCATTCTCGACACTTGTAGCGCATTGCTCAAGCACAAAGACGTAACAACAGTGACTGGTAAATGCGAAGCATGTCTTAGCGAACCTCAGGCACTTTGGGCGTATCTACGTATCTATCTATCTATCTAGCCGCCTACGTCTAGGGGCTCTCCCGGTCGTCTCCATAGATTGCAATATACCAAAATTTGCATAGTATAGGATGAGTGCATGACGAACGCGATTCACTGGTGATGACATGAATAACGCAAAATACCAGTCGCATACGTCATGAAACCCTTTCCCTCAGTCCCGTGTGGCACACACCCTCATAACAGAGTTCATGTTCGGGTATGTGCCACAGGTTTGACCCAAGTCTCAATCAAAGCAGTAACCGCGGACATACACATTGACAGAACGAAAGTGATAATAATGGTAATTGTTGGGGTTTTATGTCCCAATACCACGATATGATTATGAGAGATGCAGTAGTGAAGGGATGCGGAAATTTTGACGATATGGTTTCATTAACGTGCACTGGCATCGCACAGTACACGGGCTTCCAGCATTTCGCCTCCATCGAAATGCAACCGCCGCGGCCGGGATCGAACCCGTGACCTTCGGATCAGCAGTCGAGCACCGTAACCACTACACCACAGTGGCCGACGGAAGGAAAGTTAGGCAGCTGAAGACAGAGCAGCCCTGGAAGACGCTGGGCTACCATCCACTCGTCCACGTGATCCGTAACATCGACCACGTGAATTACGCAAAAACTGGGGTCAATGCTTCTTGCAATAACTTTGCCGAGAGAACAATGTCCCTACTGACTACCGGTGACTTCAGCATTGATTTATCAAAACCCAGCAACGCCTGGTTCTTAGACGGCATGAAAGACGGCTTGGATGTGGACAGGGCATCACAAGACATCGGTGCCACGTCCAGGACAGGAAGCATAACATAAATCAGTTCTTGGTAAAAGCCATCCGCGGTTTCAACAAGCTCTACTATACCTCGCACTTCACTACACTTAACCGTTCGTAACCGCGCTCACGAACGGATCCGATAACAAGTCCTGTCCAGCTGCTGGTGCTCACTGATCAGGGTGATGATGACCTTATTAAAGAACTGCCAAGAACCTCTTCCACACATGCACACGGGTTCGTGAAACGTCCGTGCGTTCCCCATCGTAACAGATAAAGCAACTGTAACGCAACTCTAACAACTGCAACAGTGACTGTAACGTGCGTGCAGTGTGCCTGCTCGTGCCACTCGGCTGTGTGTATATCTAGGGAAACTTTTATGAATAAGCTTAGTTGCGAGTATCGCCTGTCCTGTGCATCTGTGTTCCTTCGTTGCCCTATTCGAATTCGCGCTATCCAGTATTGAAGAATATAAGCACTACATACCAGCTTACTGCGTCTGGTGTTGGTAACACCTGTGCTTCTGTTGGCATCGTTAAGCAACTGGTAACAACTGGTTATATATCACATGTGCGACTCTTCAAGATATCTGTGTGCGTATACCATTTGCACATTTCCCTAGCGTCATTCCGTAACGTTTCGCTCAATGGGAAAAATTGCGACACGGTCATCTTCCTGCGCATGCTCCGCATAACATCGATTTCCACGGTATTGTTGTTAGTTGACGCTTGTCGTGTGTACACCTGTGCGCTCATTTCGGGCGTCCTTTGTGCTTCAGCTGTGCGATGCAAGTATCGAGCTGCTTGTCGTTTCTCGTGTGAAATTCCACTTTCTTGCTATCGCATTCGTAGCTTCGCACTTGCGGCGAAAATGACTTTTTTTTATAACGTGACATGCGCTGCTTGTAGTCGCAGCACAGGCGAGACGTTGTTGCATGATTGCTGTCGTTTAATACTTATGCCTGCCTCTTCGGACGCTAGACCGGTGTGGTTGAGCAACTATAGACCCTTTTCATAAATACGCCACCTGACGGCGGGCTTTTCGTCAGTTTCGCTTCGCAAAGGAGCATGAGATAGCCAGCGCAAGCGTGAGGGCATGGAAAGCGAGCCGTCAAATGCTTTGCATTTTCCGACTACACCGACACCGACAAGCGCAAAAAAGAAGCTTTCGGCTCAATCAGTCTGTTTTGTTTTTTTTTTTATGTCAGTTCAGTCAGTCAGTCAGTCAGTCAGTCAGTCAGTCAGTCAGTCAGTCAGTCAGTCAGTCAGTCAGTCAGTCAGTCAGTCAGTCTCAGTCAGTCAGTCAGTCTCAGTCAGTCAGTCAGTCAGTCAGTCAGTCAGTCAGTCAGTCAGTCAGTCATCAGTTCAGTTCAGTCAATTAAATAGAGGCGGCTAAGAGTGTAGCTGTCGTCGATGTCGCTACCGCTACCATGTGTATAGACGTCAGACTCTGCCCAGGCGGCGCTGCGAAAAACACCGCCACCAGCGCCCTCATCGTAGCCCTGGCACTAACTGGGTAGTGCAAAGAGAGGCGCCCGCAAGCGAATGTGCATAGGCCGCAATATAACCCTCCTCTTTCGTTGGCGTCGAGGCGCGGTTTCCTGAAAATCAAGGACCTGGAAAGCTTCTTCCGCCAATCCACGCTTCAGAAACAAGGGAAGCTGATCAAAGCGAACTGCGAGTACAATGCAAAATAAGTTTTAGTTGTTCCCGCGCGCTGCAACTCGCAAGTACAAGCGAGCATCACCGACACCGAGTTCGAGGCAAGCCCTCCGACATCCGTTCTCTAGAGCCTAAATGCGCTAAAATCGGGTATATACGTATGCCACAGCGATAAAGTACCTACATACACGATCATTTTACTTAGCTATGCATCTTACGATCAGCGGTACAAAACTCGGTTCATCAGGGGCGAATGGCTCCGGCGATTTTCGCCTTTTCAGTTGCATTCTCCCTTCATGCATCTCTCGCTTCCTGTGCATTGGAGTGTTTTATTACGCATTTTCAAATGGTCTCTTGATGGTCGTCTTCCGTTTGTATGTACTGAAAATGGGGATACGTGCGTGTCCACTTTCGCGGGGTACAACCAAAGGCAAAACCGTGGCCTCCGAGATAGCTACGGCAACCGCGGAGGACACGGGCGAAACAAACCTGAAGGGGGTCACGACCAACATTCTGCGATTTACTTGTATGACGCACGTGGTGTTAGCTAGTTAGAACCAGAACTCTGAGCCTTCAAACGTACGTACGTCCGCGATGCTGTGTTGTGACGACGAACTCGTCGCGGCGTGCCTATCACGCGTCTCCAGTCTGCCTCTAGCTGCTCACTTCGTGTTACACGACAAGCACCGCGGTCAGAGCCTCTGCTGAGCTTCATAGTCAAGGGTACCACGGTTTTGCATCAGGGCTACGCAAAACAACAGCAGAGCCACACATTCATGCCACCGGCTGTGGAGAACGCGGGTACTTCGCTTACCCCACGCTCGCAACGGCCCGTATCCAGCGCTCTCGCTTTTCTTCCTCGTACGAAAACTATGGAAATCGGTAAAACTGAACGTTGTTATTCACTCTTTTACGTCCGTGGCAATTCACAACGCAACAGTGCGTCTTTTGCGGAGTTTCTTCGTAGCGTGCGGAGGGCTCTCGTCTGCTGCTGTTTTCGCCGTCGTTCAGGCGAGTGATCCAGCAAGCACTTCACGACGGCTCGGTGGCGCGTCCGACTAGCGGAGAGCAACTCACAGCTCTCGTTCTGAGTGCTAAATGCGCAAACACACGCAATATTAAGCTCAGTCGTTGTTTCGCACTCGCTAGTTGCACCTGGTCCCATAGCAAACTGTGCGAAGAGTCGGTCTATGCACTACTCAATACTTCTCCGACAGGTGGCGCCACACATCATGAAACCTCCAGAGTCTGACGTCTATATCTCCTAACCAGAGTAGTATGCCTTTGTTCCCAGGCCACCGGTACCTGGGTCCCGGGAATCCACAGCGCAACGGAGCTCCGGTGGACGAGGACGACGGCATAGCCAAGTCACACGACGAAGCCTACGAGCGGGCCACGAGCCACGAGGACGTCTTTGCTGCTGATCAGGCATCTGTGGCTCTCTTCTTGAACGACTTTAGACGCACGGGTAACTGGCACTCCGCATTAGGTGCAGTTGGTCTGGGCACGAAGAATATTGTGGAACAATACGTCTTGGGCCGTAGTCTCTATGGAATGCCAGGAGATAGACGGAAACGTGCACATAACGGGGAATCAGATACAGCAGACGCAAAGCGATACCAGCCTGACTCAACTACCGGCGACGCCCAAGGTGCGCAGATGTCGCAGCAGATGCACTCAGACGCCCCCACCCGTCCAGGCGGAGCAGGAGTTGGAGGTGACGGTGAAAATTCGACAGAGCTCGTTCAGCAGATTTTGCGCGTACCTCGCGACCACGGAGTGGTCACAGTCTTCCGTGACAGCAAAATACTCACCACATGGGCCTACGCAATGCTGAAGAACAATTTAGTTTATGACACCGAGAAAACGTTTCCAGGAGTTCTGACTAGCCTGTCACGCTTGCCAGTGGACCGGCCGTATCTTTACATTCCTCACGGCACCTACCTTAACCTACCAGCTCACACAAGAGCTGTTAGCTGCTCTGTCAAGGTAACCCCTCATGGTTTACGCACGCCATGGAAGACTGGCTCTTCGGTTGTCCAACCCGTCAACTCTGACATGCTAGTTTATGGCCTTAGCTCCGTCGGACTGAACCACTACTTGGATACCGGCATGTGTCGTGTGAAGAAAGGCGAGACAAACAACCGATGAAGCCAGTCTTATTTACCATTTCAGGAGAAGGACCACTCGGATCTGGCTAAGAGCTACGGGGGTCTAAAGATCACACCCGGAAACGAGGATCACGATGGCGATAACGAAAAGAGCATACCTGCGTGCATGGGTGTACCACGTCACAACTTTGCTTACGACTTTATTCACATTGACAAGGCAAGTCCCCGCTTGACCAAGTTCGTAAACCAGTTTCCGTTCAAAGGTCACGTGGGCACACCTATAGTCAACTTTGAGTACCAGTTTGAAGTGACGCATGGCTAAAGATGGGTCCAACTTACAACGCGGGAAACGAGTTGCTAACTCGTACACACCTTGGCCTGCCTGCTGACGTTGTATCCTACACCACTAGCAACATGTCAAACTACGAATCGTACGAGCAAAAGCCAGATACCAACATCACCATGCGGCTTCGGCCCGACGATATGCACGCGCGCCACGTGAAGTATTTGGACCCTATGGCAAATACTTACTTCACCCGAGGTTTAAAAACGATGGCGCACTCAACTATTCAACCAAGTTTGAGTTTTGGGGTATTGGCAGTAAGCAAGTCTAACAAGGACGACCCAGGCAGTACTGAAACGTTTCAAGATATTGCCGCCTTTTTTCAAATTGACACAGAACTGGTGGTTCACTCTGACGTAGACACCATAGTTGCCGACAGTGTTACTTTACCCTCGAACGTGGGGCCTTACTTGCGTCACTCCAACGAAAACATCAAAGCAAGTTACAACAGCCTCACACGTCACGGACGTCCAGTCAACCTCGCTCGCACGGAGTCCGAAGTTACCGAACACAAGGCAGAGCTGCAGAAGATTGCGCAAGCTCAAATTAATGCATCAAAAGAAGTTGCTTCAAGAACCCTACGCTCGGTGCCATTTTTCCCGCAATAGATTGTTCTGTTTAATGAAAGCAAAATAAAAAAGCACAACTTTTGTTTCGTTTCTTATTTACTTCACAATGCTGCGCCGTTGTCGTTGTCGTCGAAGCCTAAGAAGGGATATATATATATATATATATATATATATATATATATATATATATATATATATATATATATATATATATATATATAGTTGAAAAAAATCAAGCACGAAGGAAAAATTGTTCAGTAAAGGACTGACGTTTCGGCCGCGGGACCGGCCTTCGTCGGAGTGATGCGAACATGCGACGGTACCGCAATATAAAATGCGCAGTAACGTATCATAGCGCTGTTATTGGCTGGCAAGCGGTTGTTAAAAGCACGTGGGGAAACGGTGCGCGTGATAGGACGTGATAGGTGCTCTTAGACTTCGTGCCATCGTCAACTACGACCCTCATCCTCAATGTGGGTACCAACGACTTGACCTCTTCTACCGGACGTGTAACCTTCGAAAACTACCGTGACCTTCACATCATAGCCAAGGAACGACCAGGTATCACTCGTGTGTACGCCAGCCTGGTCCTGCCGAGAGCTACTAATCGTCATTATGGCCAGCGAAATGATGGACTTGTTCGTCACTGCAATCGTGAGGCCTGCACTTTCAATGGCCTACTGCAAAACTTCTGCCGGCGTTCCAGTTTCGTGTACTTCATCGACCATGGTTTTGAATGGTTGCCTTCCGCTCGCGTTCTCGCTGCTGATGGCGTCCATCCTAGCTTGAGGGCGTCGCGTTAATGGTACGCATCTCCAGAGACTGTGTTTTGGAAGAAAGAATGCCTTTTCTTCTTTTTGGAAAGACACGGCTCCTTGCCTGCCGATAGAGCCAATGCGCTCTCGGCAGTCAGCAAGCGAGCCGCTCAATGGCCCAAACTTTCCTAGTCTCAGTGAATTCCCTGCCCTAATTGCAACCGCACCACGACGTTCACCACCAGCGCCGCTTGCGCCAATCACTCAACTGTCATCGAACCAACCGACCCACCACCTTAGCCTCCCTGCTCCCGTGCAAGGTACAACGGACTTGAACCCTTCCGTGCAACAGCTGGCTTCCGCTGCCGTGTCCTCAACCAGCCCGCCAACCAATCAACCAGGCCCTCTGCCCGATCAGCGTCCACTAGGAACCAGGCTACGACCTAGACCGCCCCAACCAGCAACGCAAAGCGCTACGCGGACCATCCCCGAAAGACTCGGAGACAGAAAAACAAAGTGACGAACTGACTAGGTGCCTTTTGCCAGAAAGGCGAATACCTCCCATGCATTCTTAAAGTTGAGAAAACCGTGGAAAAGCGCATTCGAAACGAACTGCATGCTTCAACCCTCAGTGCATATTTAGCGGATCGTGTTGCACCTAGGGGACTTTGTATTTCTGTAAAAGCAGCCACAAGCCATATGTCCGCTAAAAATATCGCTCAATGGCATGAAATCCTTAAAAAAGCCTCTTTGGATCTTACCCGTACTGTTCAGAACCATTACCAGCATGCTGTAAACACTCTCTAAACACTGAACGACAACTGTACGCGAGTGCTGACCTCAGTGTGCATGAAATTGCCAAATTAGAAAGGTATAAAGTGAAAAGCTAAGTGAAATTTACGACAAGAAATGTAAAAAGTTGCTCCGTGACGGCGTGGACCGATCGTTGTTTCCAAAACAGGTAATAACGGCGGTCCCGACTAACTCGCTTCCTGAGCTAGATAATAGCACGCCGCCGTCCCCAACGTAGTGAACCTTTTGCATGTAGTATAAACAGGGACGAACTCCGCGTCTTGTCACGGTGCCTCACTTTTTGTCCTGCAACTGGTGGATATGACGATTTTCAATTGGCTAAGGATTTAGAGAATTTTCACGTAACATGCGCCTACGAGAATATTTCCATGACCGTCCGTCCACTAGCGACATGCAGCCAGTTGTGTTACCAATAACCGTTTGACCCCTCCGGCCCAACGTGATAAATATCTAGACATGTATATTGAAGCAGTCCAACGCGACGTGCTTAAAGCCTACGAAAAGCAAAAACCGTTTAAATCAAACATTTCATTTGAGGAAAGGAAAGCTATTTCATCACTGGCTAAACGCAGTGATATCGTGATAAAGCCAGCCGACAAAGGTGGTGCCGTTGTTATTATGAATAAAAACGGATTATATAAGCGAAGCCCATAGACAGCTTAACAATCCGATTTTTATAAGCACTTATACTATGATCCCACTGAAGAGTTTAAAACAGTTGTCCAAGATACCGTCAACGATCTCGTAAAAGATAATCAATTAGGCGACAATTGTTGGACATTGATGAACTCCTGATACCAGATAATTCCGTGCTCGTGACATTAGATGTGGTTTCACTGTATACCAATATACCCCATAGCGATGGCATCAAGGCAGTAATTCAAGCGTACGAAGAACTGTCTGATGAAAAGCCCATTGGAAGTGATACAATAGCTACCTTATTGAAATTAATCTTACAGCTTAATAATTTTGAATTTGATGGCTCCCACTACCTTCAAGTAAGTGGAACATCAATGGGCACTCGCATTGGACCTAATTACGCTAGCCTTTTCATGTCTGTTCTGGAAAATGACTTTTTAAGAAATCGCGCGTTAAAGCCTCTATATTATAAGCGATTTATAGATGACATCTTTTTGATCTGGCCCCATGGTGAAAATGAACTTTTATCTTTTATAGCTGATTTCAACACTGTTCACCAATCTATTTCGTTTTCGCATGATTACTCTCGTTCTACCGTTAACTTTCTGGACGTCACAGTTTGCATCTCTGACAACAAACTAACCACTAGGCTTTACAGGAAACCTACAGACAGGCACCGTTATCTTCACTTTAAAAGTTCGCATGTAAAACATTGGAAAACCAGTATACCGTACAGTCAGGCGCTCCGCTTTAAGAGAATTTGCTCTGAGCAGTCAGACTTTTATGCAAACTGCGCACAACTCCGCGAATCTTTGATCCAGCAGCAATACCCACCCCGCATTGTTGAGGATGCCGTCAAAAGCCGATGCGCTGAATCGCAAGGATTTGTTTAGCGCTAAAAAGCAACCATCCGTTCAGGCACAAAGTAATCTAGTTCTAACACACTCAGCATCGGTGCCAACGTTTCCTCAATTCTCAAGAAACATTTCAACATACTAGCGCACAGTGCTCATCTTAAAGTAATCTTTCCATTGCCACCTCGGGTAGTCTTCAGACGGTCTCGCAATCTGCATGACATCCTAACTTCATCTAAAACAAGGGTTCCCGATATTGTCGGTTGCCGACTTTGCAAAAAACCACGATGCAAGGTTTGCGCGCATATGAGGACGTCACACGTTGCTAAAAGCACTGCTTCTGATTTCTTCTATAAAAGTAAAGGAAATTTTACGTGTGACACTTACAATTGCATCTATTTGCTCGAATGTTCCGTCTGCAAATTACAGTACATTGGACAAACCGAAACGCCCTTCAGATATCGGTTCAACAATCACAAGTGTCATGCTGCCACCATTCCTAACCTTCCGCTATCAAAACACGTGCACA